>NW_027496170.1:0-217501 GCF_021521415.1 Bidens hawaiensis
CAAAATGTTTAAGTACATGCTGATCGCATGGAAATGAATGTATTTATATAATGTTTATTGTACGGGAATCGTACGGTAATGTATTAAGATGGTAATTGTCTGAGTTGTTAACATTGTAAGGCCCGAAACAGTGTTCTGGGTTAACAGTGTCCCCAGAGGTTATTAAAAGGGTTTCTGGGTTAACAGTGTCCCCAGAGGGTATTAAATGTGTTTCTGGGTTAACAGTGTCCCAGAGGTTATTAAATGTGTTTCTGGGTTAACAGTGTTCCCAGAGGTTATTAAATGTGTTTCTGGGTTAACAGTGTCCCCAGAGGTTATTGGATGTGTTTCTGGGTTAACAGTGTCCCCGGAGTGAGTACAGTACTGGGTTAACAGTGTCCCCAGATAATATTATATTATGATATGGATTTATCATGGTTTACTAAAATTGTGAAACTCACCAACTATTCGTAGTTGACCCGTTTTCTCACATGCTTTTCAGGTACAATTTAGGTGAAGTGATTGCTTACGTGCTAAGTGCTTGATGTGTGTGCGGGATGTTAGGATACATTATAACAGATAGAATTACGAATTGTATAGTATGATGTGTGTATCACCTAGACGGTAATGAAAGATGAGATAATGTAATTTTGAAGTATATTAATGCATTCAGTTTTCTTTATAAACAATGTGGTTGATATCAGAGGTGTCTGTCGCATCCCGTTTACGTTTCCGCTGCGGTTTCGGGGTGTTACAAAGGCCTTTCACAACTAAAATCCATGCATTAAGCCGCTAATCCATTTTCTAGCAAAGTCCCAGCATGCTATTTAATCGGGAAATTCAATTCTTTCACTGAACCCAGGGGGCACGATGAATACATTGATTATCTGGGTCCGATCATCGCTTAAGGCCCGTCAACTCTAATACACTGTTCGAAATTGATTCTTTTCTGCCGAAACAAAATGAGATTGGCTAACTTAACCTTAGCAGTTTTGAGAGAAAAGTAGACGAATGCTTGTAAGACAAAAAAAGCCCTACTTATTTGGAGGGGCCTTTTTGGCACCTTAGAGAAATTCCTTTACCTAGGGGACCATGTGGTAGTTGATCAATGAACTAATACCTTTCGGTATAGGGCGAAGGTAAGGGCTTGGGCATGGCACGAGGGTTTTTAAGCCCACATCCGTTGTAAGACATTGTAAGAAATGTTGGATTGTGCCCTCCGAGCAGAAGGTGTCCACAGGGCTTAGTTGGGTTTGAGTAGAAATCTTGAATACGTTGGGTGGAGAGGCCTTAGTGTTCAACCCACCACGTCCAACCTTATGGAATCCATCTGGACAACTTCCCCTTAAACTTTTTACAACCCCAGAGAAGAGAACTTCGAGGATACACGGTAGACATGCTTTCCCAATAATCTTCAAACTTTTTTGCTTATGTAATGGGGGAGGGACTTGCTGATGTCTTTGAAGACATTCAGAAGGACGTTCGAGATATGGAGGGGTGATTTGGGTTTGATCTGAGATGGGTTCATGCCAGGGAGGGTGTAGTGCCCATGGAAAGCTTTGATACCCATTATCTCGAGGATAACGCCTAGACTTCAGCAGCGCTCGATAAAGCTACAAGTGCATTGGCTCAACTTGAAGGAGAGTTGTCTCGGCGTAATCAAACTGCTTCTGCCCATTAGGTGAACAACTTTGTTGCTACTAAATGAAACATTTTCCCTCGAGGGAGTGGTTATTTTCTCTATAAAATCGAGGGAACAAGTTTGAAATGTGTAGGGAGCTCTAGCTAAAGAACTGAGAACCACAAGTTACTCATTAGAAGGGGCATGAACAGGGGCCTGATCGGGACTTCTTTCTCTCTTGCTTGAACGCCAACCAACTTTTCTGACTCTGTTTAGTAGCTCTATACTTTCACCCACTTGAATACCTTATCTTGCTGTAAGTGAAATAAGGTACTTTACTTGTCTCGTTAGAGAAAGGCAGGGAAGTAGAAAGCGAGGCTGGAGCCTTAGCTGCCTTGACAAATGAAAGCAAAGGTTGAGCCAAGCTACTTGTTCACTATGGGTCCCATTCTTCCTCGAACCGCTAACTCCGTTCACTACCTTCCCTCCAGAACTACAGTTTGGCTTGGTTACTGGAACTCAAAAGCCCTAGCTTATCTTACTATCTAGAAATATAAAGGAATTTCGGTAGTGAGGAAACACTCATGTTCCCTACCTAATCTAAAAGACTAGCTCGGGTCAGAACTCATACCTCAAACTCAACAGCATAGCTTCGCTACAGAACTATGATCTACGACCACCCTCTCTCAACCGAAGCCATCGTAACATAACATATGTATCAAAGATTCCAAAAAAGGAAACATAATTGGATCCATCCTTGTAGGCATAGGCATAGACAAGCAGAAACATAGGGGTAGATGAAAGCAGGGATGGAATGAGGGATGAATTTTTTTTAACTGCCTGAGAGCTGAAAGATTGGGATATCCCGACTTCCAATTCTTATACCCACTATTGAAGGTAAGATATCGACCTTTGATGGGGGGGCGATCACAGGTCTACTCGCCAGTGACTTCCTTCCACACAAGTTCTACCTACGCTTCCCGGTTATAAAATCTCATACGAAAGAAGAGCCTCTAGGATCATTCATCATCCTCAACAGCTTTAGAAGGCTCCTCAATGGCTTGGATAACCCCTGAAGTAATATCCTAACGTGTACTAAAGAACACAAGAAAAGATCTTTTCAATGGCCTTCTGTAGTGTTTTCCCACCATAAACTAGAGAGTTAGGTTAAAGGTAAGCCAGCTTGGCTTGTTGGCGAGAAAGGGTGAGTGTTCAATACGCTCTTTAGTCTTTAACAATAGCTAAGCAACTAGGAATGGCTTGCTGGCCTGTTGTGAGAGTGTAACGAAGTGATTCTCGTTGGAGAAGCACGAGTGGAATGGCTTTAGTGTCAGTAGGTGCCTAAATGAAGCGATTAAGCATCGGGGGCTTTGCTGGCTAGCTCGTGCAATCAATAAAAAAGATTCGCGTTAGTAAGTTAGCTTTGTAAGCTAAACAAGCCTGGTTCTCCGGGCACTACGGTAGGACGTGGACCGTGATGAGAATGGACTTCTCTATAATGTAATAGAAGAGTCACAGTCCAGTTCCACGAGTTTTATCCCTTATCGACTAGACGAACGAGATATGAATTCCATTCAGGCGGGTAAGGGCTTGGCTTGATCGTGTGTTGTCGGGTCGGAGGCGAAAACTGGCAAAGTTCATAAATCAGGGTGGGGTGTTCGTAGGAAATAAGGAGTCGCCCAGTGAGTGGTAGATTTTGATGGAGTCTCGCTTGGATGCTGGGGAGATCCATAGATCTGGATAGAGTCCCTAGAATAGCACTACTTAGTTGCTAGGAACGGAGACACCTTTGCACGTTCTTTTTGTTTGATCAACATATCTTCCTTCTTTCTATAAGCAAGCTCCCTCCATATGTCCAGGGGCGGGGCGGCTCTCGGTTTGAGAGGGATTAGGCGGCAATTGAAAGAGTATAAGCAGTTTGAGAGCTAAGCAAGTAGGTTAGCTACGTCATTCCATTATTGTGTCGGTGGGCCAGGGCGAGCGAGGTAGGCTTAGATTAGAGGGAGGGGGAATGCGAACGTCCGCCCCATGAAGCGTCGGGTAACCACACATTTCTCTCGGGCTAGGCTCTCGCGTGCCCAGTGTCTGATCAGATTCCAAAAGTAAAATAGGGGAAGGATTTCAAATCCAAAATGAATTTAAAACACACATTACGATACACAGGGCGGTGTAGACAGTTGGGTTTTTGTTAGTGACATGGATCTTTATAGAGAACAGGCTTTCGATCATGAATCATGAGTGCGAAGGTTACAACAAGAGGATTGAAGGCCATAAACATGTTCTACGTGTTGGTTTCATATGAAGATGAAGTAAAATCTAAAATTGTAGCGGATCATAGTGCGATGCGAGAGTGTTCTCATGTTTAAGGATGATATCGCAACTGATAGCGAGATTTTCTTTAGGTAGCTTCTGAACCGATTATGTACAATTTAAGAGACTATGTGTTTGTAAGTTGTAAATGTAATATTAAGACATAAATTGCAATCGTAAGTATTCAAATATAACTCGTAGTTATTTATTATTAAAAATTTTAATATCAACTGTTTTTTTACTCAACCCCGTGTAGTACACATGTTTTTAACCTTATATATATATATATATATATATATATATATATATATATTGTAAAATACGACGCTTCTAAAATAATAAATAAAGAAATATTGTTATTTATTTACGCCTATTTAATCATCGTTAAATAAATAATAAAAATAATATAAATGATGGTAGGCTTAAAATAAATCATGGACTAGTGTGCTAATGGACCTAAGGTCCATGAACTTATGGAATATAAATATACCCCTTAAATCCTTAAACCTAGCCGCTTTCCATTTTTACCAACACACACAAACACCTTCTCTTCTACTATCGGATACAAATCCGAGGAAGAACCGGAGCTTGCTGGTGTTCGAGCATCACGATGGGTAAAATATACACTAAAACATTGTTGTACTGGTAAAACACATTCATCTAAGGTACGTCTCATGATGAAAAGCTTGTTCGTTTAAGTTCAGCTTGTTTTGTATTTCTAGATCTAGCTAAATCGGGCTTTAAAATAGATAAAGGCTTAGACTCTATCGTAAATGAGCTACTTCTTGGATGACTGTGGAAATGGAAATGATAATAATAATTATAATATTAGTGACATAATATGATACTTGTAGGTTCCTGGACGGATCGTACACGGGATGTCTCTAACAACGCAGGTGCGGAATCCCTGCGTAGGTAGATACGAGTGTAGAGTATGTAGAGATCGAACACACAAGCAATAAACCAACCACGTTATATTGATAACAAACACGTGACCCGAGATCACTGTTACAGACTATGACACGTAACTTGGTTACTGAAAACTGAAACGAAAACCCTAAACGAACCACCCAAACTGTTTCGTCTGAAACAGTTTATATACACGACAACTTCGCCATAGGCGAAGTTGTCAATAACTTCGCTGATTCAACAAGTTCGCCATAGCGAACTTGTTGACAACTTCGCACATTACAAAACAAACATAAACAAAACATAATTACATTACAGACTCGATTACAAATGCTAGACTATGAACTACTGACACACATGTACCAACAGACTCCCCCTTGGCAGTAGCTTCATATCTTGATCTTCAAATCTTGAGTCTTGTAATCTTCACCTCTACGCGTGCGCCCCTTCTCTCACACATACCGACACTACCCTTTGATATTTCCTAGCTTGATCCTTCCAAGCAGGAATGTAGAAGATCTTCTTCTCGTTGAGCACTTTCAAATCAGCCTTCGATAGATTAACAAGATGCATCGGGTCGTACACCCGAAGTACTTCTTGTTCATCCTCATCTTCCATTACCGCCTCAGCTGTCTCACAATCCACGTACCACCATTTTAAATCTTTTAGGACGTTCTTGGGCATAACTTTCATCGGTACTTCTTTCAAATGACGGACTGGTTTATACTTCATTACCATCCAAGGTTTGCCGTCAGCCCTCATTCCACGATCTTTGTCTTCTATCAACTTTCCTTTTTGAGGCTTTAGCAGTTCAAACTTTTTGTCTTTAATGGCTTCTTTCCAGACGATCTTCCCAATGATTCTTGCCATATCATCATTACTTCTATTGATCAGCCCCAATCTCGCTAAATCTCTCACCTCACATTCTGGTAAGGAATTCAGAGATCTCAACAATCTCTTAAAGTACTGAATGCCGTCGTACCGTTTGATCACAAATAGTTTCAGCTCTTTGTCGTACAACCAGCATATGATTCCTTTCTTTGACTCTGCATAGCCCTTTATATTATAAGTCTTTCTGAACATCGTTGGCACTGCAGGCTTCTTGGTTTTAACAAACCACTGAGCACAGCCTTCTTTCCAGTTCGGCTGCTCCTCCCATACAGTCTCTTCTATCACGCTCTCATCCCCCAATTCTGATCTCCCAACAGCTGGAATCTCATGTTCCACTGAATCATCCACAATTTCACCTTCTTCTAATACATCTTCCACATTAATCTGTTCTCCAATCTTCTCAATCTCATCCATAGGCAACACGTCGTCATCATCCATCAACTCATCGTCCTCCTCCTCCTCATCCAACTCCTTCAAAGCATCGATAACGTCTTCAACATCAGCGTCGTCATCCACAACTACAACATCATCACCAGCTGCATTTGTAGACTCCCCCTCAGTTGTGGAAGCCCCAAGAGCCTGAGAGGTTCTTGGCAGCTCATCACCTGCACCGGAAGGTGCATTGGGATCATCGTCATGATCTTCTCGTCTTTTCGTTCTCAACTCATCGCCCCTACACGTATTCTCCCCCTGAGATGCCAAGTAATCCTTGAAGGCATCTATTATTCTTCCATGTTCAACCAGGAGGGCAGCTTGTAGTCGATTGGATTCCACTAGGCGGTCAATAGTCTTTGACTGTTCAGCAACAATCCGCTCTAGCGAAAGAATCCTCTCGGTATCTGAAGTAGGCAATGGAGTTGGTGGAACATCAGCAGAAGTGACCGCAGGTGGTACACTTGGTAACCCTGCAGTAGAAGTTATTGTCGACTCCACAAACCGTGCAACTACCACCGGTGGATTAAGCGGTTGAGGTGGTAGGGACACAATTGTTGGTGCCGACGTCTCGATCACCGTAACCTGTACAGTAGTAGGAATAAGAGACATACCAGATAAGGCAGGTGGAGCAAAACGTACTAGTCTTGAAGATTCTCCAGCTCCCGAACCTATCCCTCTCTGTTCTCTTCTTGAGCGTCTTAGCACAATCTGTACTGCCTCCTCTTCATCCACTTCATTCTCATCCTCCTCCACAGTTCTCGGCCTCTTTCCCGTAGTCCGTTCACGAGACACCATAAGTCTTCTTGCCTCAGCAAACGTCTCGTCTAGATCAGAGTCAGCTACCGAAGTAGCTGCTCTGGTAACATCCATAAACTGAGGACCCGAGACATCCATATCAAACAAACCATGTCCACTAAAAGCAGCATCTAGATCAACGTTTTCAGCAGTGGACACAGCCTGAGATATAGTAGCTGGCACAGCAGCAGAAGATACAACAGGCGCAGCCGATACAGCATGAGGTGCTGCCGCCTGATGTGGTTGCGGATCCCTGAACTCGTCCCCTCCTGCAGGAACATACTCCGGGTTAATGAGATACCCGAAAAGTGGAGTATGCCTGGGACGCCGCTCAGGGTTGCTACGAGTGCTCGACGTCCTGCACTGAGCAAAGATATGTTTTGTTACGCACTCAACGTATCTGATAGGGCGTCTTTGCGGTATAGACGGAGCGACATGATTAATAATCATTTGTAGAAACCGAGGATACATAGTAAATCGCTCGCGCGCCGTCGCCCGTCTCTGACGATCAATCTCGTAAAAGATTAGCTGACTAAAAGAATATCTGCGGTTGTAAGTCAGCGCAATCATAGCCGATTGCATCGTCGCACCCATCCCGTCTGTTCCTGCCTTTCTGCCGGACATGCATACTATCAACACATGCATCAAAAAGCGCCATTGATCCAGCAGAAAGCCTTTCCTCCTCTGCGAGTCCCCCAGCGGACCCGAATAACCCATCCTTAAGTAAGCTCCGTCACGGAAAGGAGCTACGAATTCCGTTGGGTCGTCTCTCGTTTCATCACCGAACTGCAGAGCCAACCGTATGTCTTCCGAGGAAAACTGTATATCTTGACCATTGACAGTTGCTCGCATCACTGGAGGCTCAGGTCTGCAATCATAATACACCGTCTGCCAGAAATCTTGAATGTTGGGCAGAGATATGGGTAGTGTATTAGTGATCGCGTGAAAAACTCGTGATCGTTGGAGAAATGTGATAATCTCCCTATAGTCTTCAACGCCTCGTGCGTCTGGATCCAAAGTGATGTATTGGTTATGGGCTGGGAAGAATTGTCGTTGCTCATCACCATCATCACCTCCAGCACCTCCAACAGCAGCCATATCTGCACAAAACAATTCAAGTGAGAGACCATATAATCATCTCACAAGTTCGCTGTGTACCATATGCGAAGTTGTGATGTACAGGCGAATTTAAAGGTGAGGCGAAGTTGAGAACAACTTCGCTTCATCTGTAAGTTCGTCTAAAAACTTATAAAAAATTTGAAATAGGCGAAGTTGTGTTCAAGGCGAAGTTATGGATAACTTCGCCATAGGCGAAATTAAGCTTCAAGCGAAGTTGTGGATAACTTCGCTGAAGGCGAACTTAAGCCACTGGCGAAGTTGAGAATAACTTCGCGTAAACCTTAACTTCGCCTGAATCTGAAACGGCGACTGTTCAGATTCAAACAAGGTTTATCCGATGTTTCGGACCGATTTAACGATCTAACAATGAAGTCCAACATATTTCAATGGTGTTAGGATGAAAAGGTCGTCCATGAACACGTAACGTGAGGTCGGAAAACTTGGTTTCTAAGGTTCGACGACCCGAGGTCTCGAACCGGGTAAAACTATAACGAGAAAGATAGGATGATATTGACTACACATACCACGAGTATAGTAGAAACTAGGAACACAAGATCGAAATCGAAAGCGAAGAATAAGATCCGGATGTATTGGTTATTTGAACAAGTTCGCCGGTAATTCGAAAAAAAGTGATATAGTTACTGTTTACAATCCCTTATATAGGGCAGAGTTGGTTCAGGCGAAGTTACTCTTAACTTCGCCAAGGCGAAGTTAAGCACAACTTCGCCGAATTCAACAACTTCGCCCGTAATTTTCAAAATCAGCCCCTTAAGTTTGAATAATCCTGAATTTAACCTTATCAATTACCAAAAAGAGTTAAACAAATATGATCAAGACCTAGTAACCAACAATAATATAACTACAAAAAAACAAAAAAAAAACTTAGAAAAATTTTAACGAAATAAGGGATCAAATTTCAGTCTAGTCAGGGACCACTACGTTTTAGAAAAGATCCTAACAGGAATCATACTAACGATGTGACTGTCACTTAGATCCGTGTTTGGCTGTATTATGACATAGAGACACAGGTTGTAAGCATGTAAATAACGTAAATGGTTTTCATCGTTTCTGTGATACGGATTAAGGTTCAGTTAAGCTCAAAAGTTTAAGTTGGCAACATCTCAGAGATAATGATGTCTTCTATCTATTCTCAAAGCGTATTTGGCTATACCCAAGTCACCCCGAATTGACTTCGACCCATAATGTCTGATTATCTTGTAGATACACTATGTCTGCCTCCCGTTTTCTTCTAACTCCAGACTTGAGAAATTTATATACACGTATATATATATATATATATATATATATATATATATATATATATTTTTATTTTTTTTTTTTTTAAATTAAACATTTTTATCGACTTCGGAGTACTAAATCACTGCAAGTCCCGAATCTGGATCACTGCAGTATCTTGAAATGCTTTCTTCACGGGAATCAGAACACTCACAGGCTCGTGTATGACTGGGTAGTCGCTTTTCTGCCTATCCTTCGAAAAGATATGTATGAAGACATACAAAACTCTTAAGGAGTTTCCACGTAAATTCGAGTAAATTTAAGTTAGTATCACATACACTTTTACGCACCATAAAAATTACCATGACATACAATGACTGTTCTAAAGCCTTTTAAGCCTAATAACTTCACTAGTTAAGCACACACAATCAATATATATATCATTTTCCAAGGTTGGATCAATTTTCTGTTAAACACAGCATAGAACTTCATACGAAGTAACAGACTTGAACATTAATTTCATTTCCCACCAAAAAACTTTAAATTCAATCGCCCCAATCACGTCAAAGTCGTCAGGTAAACGGCTATCCTGAAGATCCAATGGATCAACTGGACCGACC
This sequence comes from Bidens hawaiensis, assembly GCF_021521415.1. NCBI lineage: Eukaryota > Viridiplantae > Streptophyta > Magnoliopsida > Asterales > Asteraceae > Bidens > Bidens hawaiensis. Next base: position 9,916 of record NW_027496170.1, read on the forward strand.
ACATACAAGTATGTGTCCTTCTTACTAAGTATGACCGACTAATTTTCAGCAACTGAAAGAACACACGTCATAGCTGCCCCGGTCACTTTCAGTCTTCCGGTTAATGGCTATCCTCATTCTCTAAGTTGAAACGAGGACCAAAACATATCCTAGGATATGTCCATCAAACTGAGGTAACCGACTAATTTTAAGCAAAAATGACCCATGTTTTTTTTTTTTTTTTTTTTTTTTTTTTTTTTTTTTTTTAACAAAGACATGGTTACTCGGGATTGATCATCCCGTTTAGCTCAATTAGGTTTTGAAATCTGGATTTATCAAACGCTTTTGTAAACAAGTCAGCAAAATTTTCAAGTGTATCAACTTTTTCGATCTTTATCAGTTTCTTCTCAGCACAATCCCGTATGAAGTGATGACGAATGTCAATATGCTTAGTTTTACTGTGCTTCACGGGATTGTTAATTACTGAGATGGCGGCAGTGTTATCAATTAAAATAGGAGTAAGTAAGAAATTCAGACCATAGTCGCGCAATTGTTGCTGAATCCACAAAACCTGAGAGCAGCAGTTGGATGCTGCCATGTATTCAGCTTCGCATGTTGAAATTGCAACTGATGTCTGTTTCTTGCACTGCCAGGAAACTAATCTTCCTCCAAGAAACTGACAGCCTCCTGTTGTTGACTTCCGACTCTGATTACAGCCACCATAATCAGAATCTGTATACGCCACCAGTTCAACGTCTCCTCCCTTTGGGTACCACAACCCTAGTTTCGGCTTGCCCTTAAGATACCGCAAAATCCTCTTCACACCTTTCATGTGAGATTCCTTTGGGTTTGCCTGAAAACGAGCACAAAGACAAACAGAAAACATTATATCGGGCCTAGAAGCAGTTAAATACATTAATGAACCTATTATCGCCCGATACAGAGTAGGGTCCACATCTGCGTCACCATCTGATTCAGCGCCCAACTTGTGATTGACGCAGATTGGGGTGTCATATGGAGAACTGTCCTCCATCTTGAATCTCTTCAGCACATCATGAACATACTTTGTTTGATGAATGAACATCCCATCCTTCTTCTGATCAACCTGCAATCCTAGAAAGAAGGTTAGTTCACCCATAGCACTCATCTCGAATCGTTTCTTCATGACAGCCTCAAAATCCTGACACATGGATACTCTTGATGCAGCAAAAATGATATCATCCACGTAGACTTGAACCAGTAAGAAGTCACATCCTTCTCTCTTCACAAACAGCGTACTGTCAATCAATCCTCTTTCAAAACCATTTTCCAGCAAGTAGTCCGATAACGTTGAATACCATGCACGAGGTGCCTGATGTAACCCATATAACGCCTTGCTCAACCTGTATACGTGATCCGGAAAGTCTGGGTCAGGAAAACCCGGAGGTTGCTCAACAAACACAACCTCATCAACTTTCCCGTTAAGAAACGCGCTCTTCACATCTAACTGAAACACCTTCATCTTTTTAGATGCAGCAAACGCCAAAAACAATCTAATCGCTTCTAACCGGGCAACAGGAGCGAAAACCTCATTGTAGTCAATACCCTCTTGTTGATTAAAACCTTTAACAACCAGCCTCGCCTTATTTCTCACGATAATCCCCTTTTCATCTCTCTTGCACTTGAACACCCATTTCGTGCCTATAGCATGCACATTCTTTGGTTTTTCAACCAAAGTCCAAACTTCCATTTTTTCGAACTGAGCCAACTCTTCTTGCATGGCTTCGACCCACGAGCTGTCCTTTAAAGCCATTTGATAATTCTTTGGTTCAATTTGGCTTATAAAGCAGGAGTACAAACATTCATTCATTATACCCGTTTCTTTTATGCTTGTATAAACACAGGTGTGCTCATTCAAGCTACTTCTGGTTTGTACACTCGAGGACACATCACCTATAACGTTCTCCAATGGGTGATCTTTGTGAATTCTCGTGGTCGGAACAGCACCGACATGTAAATTGTCTTCCAAGTTCGAAGAGATCTCATCTATGGTTGTTTCTGGCTGAGAGTGAAAAGGATTAATAAATTCATCTTCAGTTGAGGCCGCAGGGGTATCGATAGGGTTTGATGTGGAAGGCTGAGATTTTTCTGTCATCTGATGTTGCACTACCTCCTCTTCCTCATCAAAAATCATCTTCGTCACTGCTCTTTCGTCTTCTTCAGAAATTTCCAAAGTAGGTACGTTAAACGACTTAAAAAGTTTAACATAGTCAAACAGCTCAGCAGGTCCATTGGTTGGTTTTGGCGGTTGGTAACTAGTAATGTCGGTGTTACAAACCACCTCCACCTTGCAAGTTGTCGTATTGAAGACCCGTCTGTTGGGAGTCCCAACAACATAACCGACTAGGATTCCCTCATCAGCTACTTCACCAAATTTCGAATTAGTCTTCAAAATCGAACAAGGAGACCCAAAAGGTTCAAGACCGCACAAGTTGGGCTTCCTTCCGTGCATAAGCTCATAACAGGTTTTTCCAAGTCTCTTAACGGTTAACACCCGATTCAGAACATAGCAGGCTGTAGCAACTGCTTCAGCCCAGAACATCACAGGAAGCTTTGAGTCTGCCAGCATAGTTCTGGCTCCTTCAATCAACGTTCGGTTCTTCCTTTCAGCTACTCCGTTTTGTTGTGGAGTATACGGAGCGCTGTATTGATGCTCAATACCCTTCTGAAGACAAAAGATTTCCATCTCAAAGTTCTTGAACTCTGTCCCATTGTCGCTTCTGATGAATTTAACTGATTTACTCATGACGTTCTCGACTTTTGTAATTAGATTCTTCACCATCTGAGTCGTCTCGTCTTTCGTTTTCAGAAAATATACCCACGAGTATCGCGAGTAATCATCAGTTATCACCAAGCAGTAAGAAGTACCACCTAGACTTTGTACATTCACCGGACCGAAGAGATCCATATGAAGTAGTTCTAGAGTACCAGCAATTGAGTTGATCATCTTGGTGAGATGGCTTTTCTTGTGTTGTTTTCCCTTCTTGCACGCTATGCATTTATCTTCAAAGTTAAAACTCTTTAAGGGAACGCCCATCACAAGCCCATTTTTGACAATGAAGTTCATCTTACGAAGATGAATATGTCCCATTCTCCTGTGCCACAATTCTGATTCTGATTCGCTTGCTTTTGTCATTAAACAAGATTCTCCGGTGGCCATTTCAGTAGACCTCATGTCCATCACATATGTATTCGTTTCACGTGGAGCTTTCATTACTATCCATTCTTCTGGTATATGAAAACCAGGCTTCAATACAATCGCTTCATTTTTAGTGAAATGGACAGTGTATTCTTTATCACAGATCTGCGACACACTCAGCAGATTGTGCTTTAATTCTTCCACAAAGTTTACGTTTTCAAGTGTCATTCTCCCATTCGACACAGTACCTCTACCGGTAATCCTTCCACCGCTTTCACCAGCAAAACTAACTCTAGCTCCCTGAACAGGTTTTAAGTCTTGCAACAAGTGTTTGTTGCCTGTCATGTGCCTGGAACAGCCGCTATCTACAATCCAAAGATTGTTTGCAGCCCTGTTCAACTGTTCCTGCACAATAAAACAAAGAGTTAGAATCTTGGGACCCAAGACCAATTGGTCTTGGATCGATACGTCCCGTACCCTGGCTTTCTCAAGTTAGAGACTCGATAATTTCTGTAAGTCCTGTTAGGGTATCTCCCTGCAGATTGTGTGTAATGCCTTCCAAACCTTTGAGAATTGAAGGTGCTATATCTTGAGGTTTGGTTGTAAAACTGAGGTTGGTTTTTATGAAAACTTGAATTCGTTACATTTTGGCATTTTTTAAAGTTTTCATTTTTAGCAGTAACAAAATGACGCTTATACTCAGTTTTATTTGGCTTCATACCTCTTAATCTCGGCTCCAGAGGGCAATCTGCAACTAAATGCCCTAATTTGTTACATCTAAAGCAACACCGACTCTCCAATTTCTTATCAAATGTTGGTTTGGATGTAGAGGTAGTGTTACCAGCCGTTCGTCTCACATAAGGTGGGACGTACGGATTGAGTGGAGAACTTTTTTTAGAACCTTTATTTTTATCTCCATCGGTGGGTAACCCTACCTTCTCTTTTGTCTGATCAGATTCGGACAACTTATCCGAATCCGATGAGACTGGACTCAAAACAGAAGTATTCACATTAGAAACTTTCGAACTTGTTTCTCCACAGCTAAAACTTGGTTTTACACTTGTAATCTTGATTGGAGTTGTCTGAGGAACTTCGAAATCGACAGATTTCTGAACACTCGGATTATAAGTATAGTTGTGGTTAAAGGGTGGTGGAACTTCATTATATCCGATTCCTCCCCTCTTTGCAGAGGTACCTGGATCACTCACGAGGTGATCAAGGATGGCCGAGGAATTCCTGAACTGCTCAAGTTTGCGGTTCAGTTCCACCACCTTTACCTGGTGGTCAGCAATCTGTTTATCCCGATCAGCAATCACTTTAGTTTTTTCCTCCAAAACTTCATAACTAAGATCAATTATTTCAATTTTCTCAGCAAGTTTAATTTTTAAGCTTTGAACGTCTTTTTCACATGCTTTTATTTTAATTTTATAACTCGTTTCTCTTGCTTTCGTAAAATGGTGATCTTCTTTAATAGTTTTAAAGTCAGCATCTAAATGGACATACTGATCAGTTATTGTTTTAAGTTGCTCAGACAAATTCTCACAACTAGTACAAATAGTTTTAGGACTTACCTCGGAGCGATTATCTTTGTCATTTGCCATGAAAGCGGTTTCTTCTTCATTTGCTTTCTCAATTTCTTCAACCTTCTCACATTCTTCAGCTTCAGACTCAGCCATGTTTGCTTGCTCACCAGAACCACTTGAGCGTTGATTCCAGTTGTACTCACCTGCCTCTCTGGTCAACATGGCATTTATCTCTCTGTTAACTCCTGAGTGTTGTGTAGGTCGACCTTGTCCTCGTTCAACCCTCTCATTTCTGCATTCCTTGGCAAAGTGCCCGTACTGTTGACAATTATAGCACCTTACTTTGGACTTGTCGAACCCGGGCCGACCACCAACAAACTTTCTCCCCGTCTTATTCATGAAACGCTTGACTCGCCTCACTATCATGGCCATTTGCCATTGCAAATCCATCTCCTCCAGATCATCAGCATCGATCTGGTCATAATCCTCATCTAGAACAGCAGGGTCCACAATCTTCCCCTGGATGTAGTTTTCATAGGAAGCAATAAATGATGCATAGACTGCAAACTGCACTTCAGCAGATTTTACACTCATAGGCATCTTGGAATAACTATTGCTTGATGCATTTGCAGAAAAACTACTTGTGGATGCTTGAGGCTTTGAAGTACTAGATCCTCCAGCAACGAAACATACATCACCATTCGTGTTTACAGAAACGTTTCCTTCATGAGACGAGTCAGAGCCTGACTCCCCTTTAGAGTAATAAGCAGCAGATTCAGGCCTTGAACTTGAGCCTGAGTTAACCTTTGCACCATACATACCAGGGTCTTGTATCTGATCTGTAGGTGTTTCTTTTCGAACCATATTAAGCTCATAAGTTCTGAGCTTGTTCACTGCCGTTTCAAGATCATAATTAGGAAAGTCTCTGTCTTCCCTCATAAGAACGGTGTACATTTCCCACTTCGGTGGGAGAGCATCGAGAAGTTTTTCAACGATCTCTTCTTCTCGGTAAGCAATCGAATAATTGCTAAGCTCTGTCATTAGATGATAGTATCTGGTGATAATATCATCCAGCGATTCGTTCTTCAAAAATTTGAAGACGGAGAACTGGGTCTTCAAAAGTTTTACCTTCGATGCACGGATACCCACATTCCCCTCGAATCTATTTTCAAGAGCATCCCAAAGCTCTCTTGCAGAAGTGTATTTTCGGAACGTATGGAGAACTTCTTGAGGAAGTGCCATTGTTATCGCAGCATGGGCCTTGCTTTCGACCTCGTACATTTTCTTTTCTTCGTCCTCCATTTTGCTGTACTTCTTAACTACGTCACGGCCTTCGTATTGCATAGTAGGAGGGATATATCCATCCTGGATGCACACCCACATTTTGGCATCCTGGTATTTGATGTATTGGATGAATCTATCCTTCCATGCCACGAAGTCAGTTCCTTTCATAAGCCTCGGGGCCTTAGTGGCAGACCCCGCTTCTACCTCCATCTTGACCAAGTCGGAGATATTGATCGACGACATCCTTGCAAAAACCTGAAAAAAACCTGGAAAAACAAAAAAAATATTAAAACAGCTCAGTTGGCGAAGTTAAGAATAACTTCGCTTGAAGGTTAACTTCGCTGAAAAAGAACTTCGCTGAGATCTTAAATTCGCTTGATTTGGGCGAAGTTAAGAATAACTTCGCTTAGCTCTGGCGAACTTATGAGTTGAGCGAACTTGGGTTTGAAGCGAAGTTGCGGATAACTTCGCTAAGGCGAACTTATGAAGTGAGCGAAGTTGTAGTTAACTTCGCTAATCCTTATATCTTCGCCAAAAACCCTAATTCCAGCGACGGCAACTTCGCCTGAAGAATGGTAACTTCGCCCGATGAACGGTAACTTCGCCCGATGAACAGGGAAGTTTGTTCAGATCTGATTTCGTCAATCCAGCAGCTCCCGATCAATGCAAAGGCTTGAAAATGACTGTCAAGCACTAGCAAAACTCAATCCCAACAAAAACACGTCCCGCGAATAGGTCAAACGAGACGTTTTCTACACCCGCGTGAAATCCCGAACCTCACAATCGAGCCGATTGGCTCTGATACCAATTGAAGGTTCCTGGACGGATCGTACACGGGATGTCTCTAACAACGCAGGTGCGGAATCCCTGCGTAGGTAGATACGAGTGTAGAGTATGTAGAGATCGAACACACAAGCAATAAACCAACCACGTTATATTGATAACAAACACGTGACCCGAGATCACTGTTACAGACTATGACACGTAACTTGGTTACTGAAAACTGAAACGAAAACCCTAAACGAACCACCCAAACTGTTTCGTCTGAAACAGTTTATATACACGACAACTTCGCCATAGGCGAAGTTGTCAATAACTTCGCTGATTCAACAAGTTCGCCATAGCGAACTTGTTGACAACTTCGCACATTACAAAACAAACATAAACAAAACATAATTACATTACAGACTCGATTACAAATGCTAGACTATGAACTACTGACACACATAATAGTAATGGATAATATAATAACGATATACGATAATAGTAGCAACAGGTGGGGAAAATTAATAATAATAATGTAACATGTTGATATAATAATAAAGGGTGACAGATAGCAACAATGTTGAATGGAATAAGACCAATCATGATGGCATCATGATAATGGGCATAATAATAATAATAATAATAATAATAATAATAATAATAATAATAATAATAATAACAATGATTTCAGTGCAGCATAAGAAAAGCGTAATAATAATGTATATTATAATAGTAACAGCTGAAACTATAAGGAAGAGAAGAATGAAGCAACAGTATACTGGGTATATAATTACTATGAGTGTATCTTTAAACATCCAGATGGATTGGCGAAGTGGTAAAGGTGGTGTTGTGTGATTGAGAGATCCCGTGTTTGAATCCCTGTTCTTGCAATCAATTTTTGCGAGTCAGAAAAATACGATTAGGCTTGGGCCATTCGATTAGATGGGCTGCAGTTCGATTCGATTAGATGGGCTTTGTCATTTGATTGGACTTCCAGGATGAGTTTGGGTTTAGCTCATAGTAACCATGGCTAATCCAACAAAATTAATAAACCAAACTTCTCAACCTTATCAACTTTGTTAAGTCCCGTTAGATTTTTATGGACAAGTTCGTCGATGAAGTATATATATATATATATATATATATATATATATATATATATATATATATATATATATATATATATATAAAAAAGATGAGCGCACTTAATAGATATAAGTAAATTATACATTCGTTAATCAAGGTAACCCCGATAGATCCGTTTAACTAAACAAGCGAGCCTAGTTTAATAAGTACGTTAGTTAACAAAAATACCAACTTAATCAGTTACACGATTAATTAACATATTTACGTGATTAACAGTTAGCCGTGCACAACTAAGGACAGGGATTGACTTTAGCTCCGAAAGTAACCAGATCCATGTCAGTTTCTAGCCCCAATTTCTTTTCATGTTTTCGGGGCTGTGTGCATACTCAATGTGATTACTTAATATACTTACCTTAAGTGGTATGTGTACGCTATATGAATGTTTCATGAATGATGTTCAAATTGTTATAGAAATGTTAAAAGTATGCATGTAGTTATATGAAAGATGAATGACGACATGGTTACGATTTCATGGAATTAAGGGACCATGCCCTAATAATACCTGTGAGGATAGGGACCAGACCCTAATAATATTTGTGATGTTAGGGACCAAACCCTTATAATATATGTGACGTTCGGGACCTGACCCTTAAAATATCTGTGATGCTAGGGACCAGACCCTTACAATATCTGTGAGGTTATAGGCAGAAGGCTCTTTAAAATGAAATGATAGTTATGTATGTATCATGTATGTGTGAAAGAATGAACGTATGCATGTATGTATGTATGTTTGAAAGTAAGGTGAACAAGTTAAGTATGTAAGATATGCATATCTTCAGGTTTGTATATAAGTATGTGAATGTATTGTATGTTGCTTGATTAACTAGAACTCACTCGGCGTAGCTGACTTTTAGTATGCACGCATGTGAGTAGGATGAGACAGCTGGCTTGAATAGGGGCACATGGCAGACGAATAATGAAGCTGGCATCTGAAGACTTAATTTATGATGTTTGAACTTAAAGACATGTTTTTTATTGTTTAAAATTAAAAACTTGTGTAATGAATGGTTGACATTTATCTATTCCGCGAAATTTTTAATGAAGTAAGATATTTAGAAAGGTGTTTATGAGTAAATCTAATGCTATAGTAGGGCACCGGGGCTAGAGCCTTACAAGTTGGTATCAGAGCATAAGTTAGAGAGACATAAGCATCCGACATACTTAGACTCGAACAAATAATGGATCTTAATTAAGAAAGGATAGAAGTATCTATATTTTGTGTAGTGTAAAAATGTGTAAGAAAGTTAGCTTAATTGCTAGAGATATGAATATTTGATTGTTTGTGTATTAATTGATTGAATTTTTAACCATTTTAAAGTAGAACCTATCACAAGTGGACTCACAAAGGAAATTGTATAGGACACGGAGAGTAGCGTGATCAGCTAATCACAGATGGCCACTATTATTACCTGTTAGGATTATTATCGTTGTACTAAATAGTTCCTAGAGTGACGACATTTGTGTTTCTTTATAGAATACGAATAGCTGGAGCATGAGATCTTGTTGGTATAGGAGGTCGTACGGTATGTCATGGTTGGACATGTATTGCCCGGGAACCTTCTGGAGAACCAGTTACCCACACAACAGAAGAAGGGGTTAAACTGAGCGAGATCAGAATAACAATGAAGGGTATCAACTTGATCCTGTTGTACAAGCTGCAGTTGTTCAAGTTGTAGCTGCTGCAGTGAAAAATCTGCATCCTAGTGGGCCTGCTGAAAGCCATGCAAGGACTGATGAGAAGATAGGGGAGAGTGGTAAGAAGGCTAATGAGAATGAAAAGGGTGACTCGAGTAAGGTTAGGTCTGTGAAGGTTGGCGAAGGAAGGAGGGACTAGAGTGGGTGCAACTATAAGTCATTCAAAGGCTGTGATCCACCTAAGCTGACTGGTTTGGGCGATGCAACTGCTACTCTTCAGTGTATAACCACAATGGACAAGGTTATCCTAATTAGCTAGTGCTGTCCTAATCAAACAGTGGGTTATGGTATCCAATCGTTTGGTGATGAGGCCATGTTCTGGTGGGAGACAGTGGAACAGAGAAAATACTGAGAAGAGATTAAGGCAATGAGATGGGATGGTCTAAAGGAATTGGTTATGAAGCGGTTTTGTGCTCCTGCTGAGGTCGAGAGGGATGGGATGATATTTCTGAATCTGAGGGTCGGTAAAATGACACATCGCGAGTACACTACTGAATTCAACCGCATTTTTAGGTTGGTTCCTGATATGGTGAACACTGAAGCGAAAAGGATCAAGTGCTACATCAGAGGTCTTCCATAGAATGTCTTCACTTTAGTAAGGGCTAGTAAACCTGCTACTTTCGACTCTGCTGTTGAACTTGCAGAGATGGTTTACAACGACCTGGATGTGAAAGATGTGGTGGTGGAATAGAAGAAAGATAAGAAATGGGTCAATCCTTCTAAATGACCTAGTACTCAGTTGTGGAACTCTAGGGATAAGAGACAGAATGTGTGGGAAAAGAAGTCATGCAAGACTTGTCGTAAAATGCACGGTGGGTAGTGCAAGTGGGGTAGGAGTTCGGATGTTTGTCAAAAACGTGGGAAAGCTCATAGTGGGGAGTGTAGGCTTAGGTCTAATGTGTGTTATAAGTGCGGGAAGGCAGGGCATTATGCTAATTAGTGCAGTGCCAAGCCCGCGGGTTACAAATGTGGTAAAACGGGTCATATGGCAAGGGAGTGCACTGATGGTGAAGCTGGAGGAAGTGGAAAGAAAGATGTAGACCAGACTAGGCCAAGGACCAGAGCTCACATATTGACTCTGGAGCAAGCCAAGTAGATCCCAGATGTTGTCACAGTTACGTTTCTAGTAAACGGTATTTCCGCTTCAGTATTCTTTGATTCAGGTGCAAATAGAAGTTTTGTAGCTACAACATTTAGTAAGTTATCAAAAATTAAATGTTGTCGTGTGCGTGAAACTTTTATAGTAGAAAACGCAAGTGAAACCTTGGTTAGGATAATGAGAATGGTTAAGGATTGTAATATATAGTTTGAGGGACTTGAGTTCCCTGTTACCATGTATGTTATGACCTTAGGAGGGTTCGATGTGGTTTTGGGAATGGATTGGCTACTTGATTTTTAGGCTCAGATAGTGTGTAAGAGTAGGTTGTTAAGGTTAAAGTCCTTGAATGGTGGTACGGTTACGGTTTATGGTGATAAAGAAAGTTCAGTGCTTTATTTAATTTCGATGATAAAAGCTGAAGGATTGTTAAGGCTAGGGTGTGGTTCCTACCAGGCGTATGTTATCGAAGCCACAGCCGAGACGAAAGAAGTGAAAGATGTTCCTGTTGTGCACGACTATCCAGAGGTTTTCCCTGAAGACCTTCTGGGTTGCCACCGGAGTGAGAGGAAGAAGCCCAGATAGACCTAATACTAGGAGCACAACCCATCCCGAAAACACCTTACCACCTAGCGCCATCCAAAATGAAGGAATTGATGTCCAAACTGCAAGAACTCCTTGACAAAAGGTTTAATAAGGCCGAGTGTTTCCCTGTGGGGCGCACTGGTGTTGTTCGTTAATAAGAAGGATGGAAGTAAGAGAATGTGTATAGACTATTGTGAGTTAAATAAGCTTATGATGAAGAACATGTATCTGTTGCCAGGAATGGATGATTTGTTTGATCAATTACAAGGTGCGATTTGGTTATCTCGAATAGACCTTAGATCAAGCTATCATCAACTAAAGGTAAAATACGCATGCATCCCTAAGACAACATTTCGAACACCGTATGGACATTACAAGTTCCTCGTAATGTCATTTGGTCTGACGAATGCTCTAGAAAAATTTATGGACATGATGAATAGGGTATGTCAGCCGATGTTGAAAACGCCAGTTATTATTTTCATTGATGATATATTGATATATTCAAAGAGCGAGTCTGATCAAGTTGAGCACCTAAGGTAAGTATTGGAGATTTTGAAGAAAGAGAAACAATATGCTAAGTTTTCGAAGTGCACGTTCTGGTTGCATGAGGTGCAATTTTTAGGTCATGTAATCAATCTTGAAGGGATTACTGTGGACCCATCTAAGATTGAGGCAATAATAAATTGGAAGACTCCGCAAAGCCCAACTGATACACGTAGCTTCTTAGGGTTGGCAGGCTTCTCCAAGATTGTCGCACCGTTGATCGGTATGACCCGAACGTCTGTAGTATTCAATTGGGGTAAGTACCAGGAAGAAGCTTTTGAGGATTTGAAGAAAAGACTCACACAAGCTCCAATCCTTGCTCTACCGGATGGTGATGAGGATTTGGTTGTTTGTACTGATGCCTCGCATCGTGGGTTAGGTTGCTTGTTAATGCAACGAGGAAAAGTGATTGCTTATGCGTCCAGACAGTTGAAGGTTCTCGAGAGTACCTGCCCGACGCATGACCTAGAGCTAGCAGAAGTAGTGCGTGCTCTCGAGATATGGAGACATTATCTGTATGGTACTAAGTGTGATATTTATATAGATCATAAGATTTTAAAGTAATTCTTCGAGCAAAAAGAGTTGAACATGAGACAGAGAAGATGGTTAGATTTTATAAAGGGCTACCACTCTGATACCAAATACTATCCTGGTAAGGCTAATGTGGTTGCTGACGCGCTAAGCCGCAAGAATGAAGAAGTCATTGCAACAGTGAAATCGTATAAGATGATCATTAACTCAAATTTCTTTGGAGAAATCATCAAGGTGCCGTCTGAGGTGCTTAAAGATGAAGGGTTAATAAAACAGGAAAAAATTTCGGACAACAAGATGAGCGGATGGATAACACTCATGGTGTGAAGGCTAGATTTTACCACATGTGGATTCCACTCATTGGAGATCGTAGAGGTCGAATCTTAGATGAAGCTCACAAGTCGAGATACCCGATTCATCCGGGATCCACCAAGATGTATCAAGATCTAAAGAGAGACTACTAGTGGTCGTGTATGAAGAATGATGTAGTAGATTATGTTAGTAAGTGCTTAACTTGCTTGCAAGTCAAAACAGAGCACCAGAAACCGTATGGGAAGACGCAACATTTAGAGATACCAGAATGGAAATGGGAACACATCACCATGGATTTCATAACTAATATATCGCGTACAGCTAAACATCATGACACCATTAGGGTGATAATGTACCGTTTAACGAAAAGTGCTCACTTTCTGCCTATACGAGAGGCCATCTCGTCAAAAACATTGGCAAATGTGTTCATAAAAGAGGTTGTGGCTAACATGGAGTGCCGTTATCGATCGTTTCGGATAGAGATACTTGCTTTACCTCGAGATTTTGGAAGAAGTTCCATGAAGCTATGGGAACAAGATTGAACATTAGTACGGCGTATCATCCTCAAACAGATGGCCTGTCCGAAAAGACGATCCAAACCCTTGAGGATATGCTACGTGATTTTGTTCTATAATTTGAAGGAATTTGGCATGATCATATGCATCTGGAAGAATACTCTTATAACAACAGCTACCACTTGAGTATTTGTATGTTGACGTATGAGATGTTGTATGATAGACATTGTAGAACTCCTGTATTTTTGGGAGAGATTTGTCATAAGGAGATTGGAAGTTTAGATGTTGTGCAAGAAACCTCTTCAAGGTTTAATCAGATCAAGACAATAATGAAAGCTGCTCAAGACCGACATAATTCATATGCTGGTAAGCGACGACGACCGATTGAGTTTAACGTTGGTAATAGTGTGATGCTCAAGGTCTCGCCTTGGAAGGGAATTATTCACTTTATTAAGAGAGGAAAATTGAGTCCAAGGTACACTAAACCATTTAAGATCGCAGATCGTGCGGGTCAAGTGGCTTAAAAGATAAATCTACCAGAGGGGTTAGATGGAATTCACTCAACTTTTCATGTTTCTCACTTGAGGAAATATCTTCCTGACGACACATCTCATGTGCCATAAGTAGACATCGAGGTTGATGAACAATTGAACTACGTTGAACAATCCGTAGAGATAATCGATCGCAAGGAAAACAACTTCGTCCTAAAGTTATCCCCATGGTCAAAGTGATATGGAAACATCGTAAGGGATCAGATGCCACTTGGGAAGTTGAAGAAGAGATGCGCAAGTTTTACCCAATTTTTTTAAGTGATAGTTAGGTTTCGGGGACTTGTATCATCCGACGCTTCTATAATAATAAATAAAGAAACATTGTTATTTATTTATGCCTATGTAGTCGTCGTTAAATAAATTAAATAATAATATTAAGGATGGTAGGCTTTAAGAGGGTTGGGCTTAAAATAAATTATGGACTAGTGTGCTAATGGGCCTAAGGTCCATGAACTTAAGGAGTATAAATATACTCTTAAACCCTTAAATTCTAGCCACTTTTCATTTTTACCAACACACACTCAAAACACACACACAAACACTCTCTAATCCGTTATCGGCTCCAAATCCGAGGAAGAACCGGAGCTTGTTGGTGTTAGAGCATCACGACGGGTAAAACATACACCAAGATTTGATTGTGTTCGTGAAACTGATTCATCTCAGGTACGTTTCATGATGAAAATTTTGTTCGTCTAAGTTCGGCTCATTTAGTATTTCTAGATCTAGCTAAATCGGGCTTTAAAATCGATAAAGGCATGAACTTTATAATGCGCTAGATCTTGGATGAGTGTGGAAATGGAAATAATAATAATAATAATAATAATAATAATAATAATAATAATAATAGTAGTAAGAGTAATAGAATATGATATTAATATAATAACAATAATAGTAATGGATAATAATAACGATATACGGTAATGGTAGCAACATGTGGGGAAAATTAATAATAATAATGTAACATGATGATAATAATAATAAAGGGTGGCAGATAGCAGCAGTGTTGAATGTAATAATAATAATCATGATGACATCATGATAATGAGCGTAATAATAATAACGATTTAAGCGTGACATAAGAAAAATGTAATAATAATGTATATTATAATAGTGATAGTTGAAACTATAAGGAAGAGAGGAATGAAGCACCAGTAAATTGGGTATATAATTAATATTAGTGGATCTTTAAACATCTAGATGGATTGGTGAAGTGGTAAAGGTGGTGTTGTGTGATTGAGATATCCCGGGTTCGAATCTCAGTTCTCGCAATCAATTTTTACGAGTCAGAAAAATGCGATTAGGCTTGGGTCATTCGATTAGATTTGGTTTCATTTGATTTGATTAGATGGGCTTTATTCGATTCGATTAGATTGAGCTTCATTCGATTCGATTACATGGGCTCATTCGATTCGATGGGCTCCATTCAATTCGATTAGACGGGCTTCGTCATTCGATTGAGCTTCCAAGATGCGTTTGGACCTGGACTAGTGAGTCCCAAGCTGATTGAGCCTAGCCCATAGTAAACAAGGCTAATACAACATAATTAATAAACCAAATTACTCAACCTCATCAACTCCGTTAAGTCCCGTTAAATTTTTATGGACAAGTTCGTCAATGAATAATACACACACACACACACATACATACATACATACATACATACATACATATATATAGGGTGAGGTTAAAATAAAAAGTGGAGTGTGTCTAAGAAGTGTAAGAAATAATCTGGTGCGTTAGATATGTTGATCTGATGGTGGATATGGAAAGTATGTTTATTGTGCGGTGTGTTTTATTAGATCAAATAGTGAAAACACACTTTCTACACTGTTTAGGAAAAATGTACTTCTTATTATAACCTTTCTATATATATATATATATATATATATATATATATATATATATATATATATATATAATAAAGATGAGCACACTAAATAAATATAAGCAAAACATACAATCGTTAGTCAAGGAAACCCCGATGGATTCGTTTAACTAAACAAGCGATCCTATTTTAAAAAGTATGTTAGTTAAAAAATACCAACTTAATTAGTTACATGATTAATTAACATATATATATATATATATATATGATTAACAGTTAGCCGTGCACAACTAAGGAAAGGGATTACCGTTAGCTCCGAACGTAACCGGATCCAGGTTAATTTCTAGCCCCATTTTCTTGTCATCTTTTTGGGGTTGTGTGTATACTTAATGTTATTAGTTAATACACTTGCCTTAAGTGTTATGTGTATGCTATATGAATGTTTTATGAATGATGTTTGAAATGTTTTTGAAATGTTATAAGTATGCATGTAGTTATATGAAAGATGAAAGACGACATGGTTATGGTTCCATTGAATAAAGGGATCAGACCATAATAATATCAGTGAGGATAGGGACCAGACCCTTACAATATCTGGGAGATTATAGGGTTGAAGGCTCTTTAAAATGAAATTATAGTTATGCATGTATCATGTAAGTATGATGGATAGAACGTATGGATATATGTATGTATGAGAGTAATGTGAACAAGTTAAGTATGTAAGATATACATATCTTCGAGTATGTATATAAGTATGTGAATGTATTGTATGGTGCTTGATTAACTCGAACTCACTCAGCGTAGCTGACTTTTAGTATACTAGCAGGTGAGTAGGATGAGACAACTGGCTTGAAGAAAGGCACATGGCATCCAAATAACGAAGCTGGCATCCGAAGACTTAATTTATGATGTTTTAACTTGAAGACATGTTTTATAATGTTTAAAATTGAAGAGTTGTGTAATGAATGATTGACATTTATCTATTCCGTGAAAAGTTTTAATTAACTATGATATTTAGAAATGTGTTTATGAGTAAATCCATCGATAATCTAGGCATCGGGACATATATTTTGGGTTTTAACAAGATAATCAAAGTCATATAAACCCATTCATATGAAAAAACGCAGCGGATTAATTAGTTTTAAATCTTGTTATATAGATTAATATAACATCCGTTTTATATGTAAAATCGAAGCCCCGGTTCCATATACGAAATTGCATGCTTACAAAAATCAACAACCATAGGAGGTTTATGTAATACAACCTTTCAAGATGCAAGAAGATGATGGAGATGACGGTTTGAACAGCTAGCCTTCAATGGAGAAGAGCCTCAAACTTGTATACCCTTCCAAGCCTTCAACAAACACCTTGCTTGCTAGGATTTGATCTTAGAAAACCTCCTTCTTGCTTTTGTTCTTCCTTGGCCGAAAATGGAGGAAGAAAGAAAGAGTTTTGCTTCTTTTGTGTGTGAGAGGGAAAGTGTTATTGACTAATAAATCTTGAACCAACAAAAACCCTTGCATGTCTTTAATAATAACAATGTAATAAAGACAAGAGAGAGGGGGGGGGAAGGGGGGGCGGCCTCCCTTTGGTTTCCCACTCAAAAACTCAAAACCCAAGTCTTATTATTTGTTACTTATGGTTATGTATTTTAAATGCAACATAACATGGCAAGGTAACATGTATTATGTAACATTTCTTTCATACTGTCATTTAACCAACTTAAACAACAACATGAAATGTATTCTATCAAAATATAAATTATCCATATAATTTATATATTATACAAGTTCAAATATCTAGAAACCGATTTCTAAATAAGTGTTGATATTTATTTATTAGATCATATCTTAAATAAATATCATGGTGTTTGTCTAGCTTGTTATTGGGTATGACCCGACTTGGATCATAACTTACTAGCCACATCAACTCTAATATGTGTCTTGGGCAGACCGATTCCAACAATCTCCCACTTGCACAATATACACAGAAGATTGATGCAAGTAGCAAATACTGCCTAACAATGGTTTACTACCCCTAATGCATATGAGGAAGTGCCATTCAATAACATCATCCCCTTCAAGTTCCTTACTTGAAATGATTTAGGTGAATCTATCATTTATCCTTTTGCCATGGATGTCATGTCAAATCCAGACACAGATTGATCATTCTTTGTTGATTTAACTTAGCAGGCCTTAGACATCTCACTCTCAATGAATAAGAGGGAAAAATCCCCTATTGACTACATACGTCTCTCACAATCACCTCGTACCATACCTAATCTTAGCCTTATGTACCGTCATGTTTCAAAGCAGCGAAGAACTAAGTCAAAGCATAATATTTTGTGAATATCAAGACCCAATATGTATCTCAGGTCGGAGGATACTATGATATTCGCCTTTACTCAAATTTACTTATGATCACCAATCACAAGGATTCCATGTAGTAACATTTGAGGGCGGGTCAGTCCAATATTTATATCACATAAATATCTATGAACCTTGGCTGCAAACCCTTGCTCTATATTCATACCTTATGAATATCCACCAATCCAAGTTCATAATAGTCTTACCTTCATATTTGTTCCCACAAATATGAACGACTACGGACATTTAGAATAATTTACTTATTCACGGATTTAAACATGCTAAAATGGAACATAACTCAAATGTCATAATCATAAACCATAATCATATGAATGAGTCAAAATAACAATTGTTCTGATATCCAAATACAAAATAGATCAAATCTGATCACTAGAATATCGAAGTCCTAAGACGCAAGTATGACCCTCATGCTTCGGCCTTTCAAGGAGCTTCGTGAGTGGATCCGTAATGTTTTGATCGGTGTGAACTTTGCGAATACATATATTTCCCTTTTCAAAATCATCCCTTATGTAGTTGAATCTCCGCACAATGTGCCTTGTCTTTTGATGTGCACGAGGTTCCTTGATTTGAGCAATCGCACCCTCATTGTCACAAAAGATCTCCAGAGGGTCCCGAATGGTATGGTCTACCCCTAGATCGTCAATGAAATTTCTTATCCACGCAGCTTATTGAGCTGCCAATGAAGCTGGGAAGTATTTCGATTCAGTGGTGGACAATGCTACCACATCTTGTTTTGCGCTCTTCCAAGAGACAACCCAACCATTTATAACGAAAACATATCCCGATGTGATCGTGAATCATCTCGATCAGTTTGGAAACTCGCATCCGTGTAACCCTTTACAACGAGTTCCTCCTCACTAGAGCCATATATTAGAAACATATCCTTAGTCCTTCTAAGGTATTTCAATATGCTCTTAACCGCCATCCAATGGCTCCTTCCGGATTTTGTTGGTATCGACTTGTCATGCTCAAAGCGCATGACACATCCGGTCTAGTGCATATCATGTCATACATGATGGATCGAAGCGTATGGGATTCCTTTTAATTTCTCTTGCTCATCCTTTGAGATTGGACATTGAGTCGCATTCAATATTGTTACTCTTTGAATAGGTACCAAACCTTTCTTAGAGTTCTCCATCTTTAACCTTTTCAAGATTTTATCAATGTATGCACTTTGGTTTAAACCTATCAACCGCCTTGATATATCCCTATAGATCTTTATTCCCAAAATATAGGCAGCTTCACCAAGATCTTTGATGGAAAAACAACTCCCAAGATAGGCTTTTACACCTTCCATGGTTGGAATGTCATTCCCAAAAAATAGTATGTCAATCAACATACAATACTAGGAAAGTAATGATGCTCCCACTAGCTTTCTTATACACACAAGCCTCATCAGCGTTCTTGATGAATCCAAATTTCTTGACCTCTTCATCAAAACGGCGATTCCAACTTCTAGATGCTTGTTTCAATCCATAGATTGATTTCTTTAACTTGTATTCTTTATTAGGATGTTGTGGATCGACAAAAACTTCGGGCTGAACCATATAGACATCTTCTTGAAGATGTCCATTTAGAAAAGCAGTTTTGACATCCATTTGCCAAATCTCATAGTCATAATATGCAGTTATGGCAAATAATATCCTAATAGACTTTAGCATTGCCACGAGCGAAAAGGTCTCGTCATAATCAACCCCTTGAGTTTGAGTAAAACCTTTTGCTACAAGTCTTGCTTTATAAGTATCCAAGTTTCCATGCACTTCCAACCGGTTTGGAGTTAAGAAGTGGTACAACCAAATCCCATACTTGGTTGTCATGCATGGATTGCATCACAACGTTCATAGCTTCAAGCCATTTGTCACAATGGGATTGTGACATAGCATCGTGGTATGTGGTGGGTTTATCCGAATCTACCACATAGCATCCATCCATGAAAAGTCCATATCTTTCGGGTGGATTACTAATTCTACCAGATTTTCGAACGTTTTGTGTGTCTTGATCAACCATTTGATCATTCTCAACAACCTCTTGTTGAGTGCTAGTATCAACCAAGCGTGTATCGGCATGTGGTTCTCGATCCTCCTAGAGTTCTACTGTTCTACTAGTTCCTTCCATAAGGAACTTATTTTCCAAGAACTCGGCCTTTCGACCAATGAACACTTTTTCTCGGTTGGGTTGTAGAAATAATATCCCATAGAGTTTTTGGGATATCCTATAAAGATACACTTAGTGGATTGGCTTTCAAGTTTGTTTTGGGTGTGCATAACATAAGCCTCGCAACCCCATACCTTTAAATATGATAATGATGGAACCCTTCCATGCCATATTTTAAAAGGTGTCTTGTCCACTTTCTTGGTTGGTGCCATATTTAGAATACGGGCTGCCGAGAGCAATGCGAAACTCCAAAATGATAGAGGCAATGTGCTTCTAGCCATCATAGATCGAACCATATCCAATAGAGTTCGATTCCTCCTTTCGGACAAACCATTATGTTGTGGTGTTCCGGGTGGAGTGCGTTGTGAGATGATTCCACAACTCCAAAGATGATCTTGAAAAGCATCACTAAGGTATTCATCTTCTCTATCCGAACGAAGTACTTTGATGGTTTTATTGAGTTAATTTTCTACTTCATTTTGAAAGATTTTGAACAGTTCAAAGGCTTCATCTTTGTGTCTTAACAAGTACACATACCCATAACGACTATAATCATCAATAAAGGTAATGAAGTATCTTTAACCATTCCTTGTCATTGTCTTAAAAGGACCACATACATCCGAATGTATGTTACCTAATAAGTCTTTTGCCCTTTCATTAGTTCCACTAAAGGGTTCCTTGGTCATCTTTCCTTGTAAACAAGATTCACACTTATCAAATAAATCATCATTTGGTTCCAAAAGACCATTCTTTTGAATTGTACTTATGCGACCCTTGTTTATGTGACCAAGGCGACAATGCCAAAGGTAAGTCTTACTCAAATCTACTTTGAGTTTCTTGGTGCTTGATTGGTACAACGTGTTGTCAAAGGATGTGTTATCATGAACCAATTCATAAATGCCATTAAACGGCGTTGCTTTAAAATAAAAGACATCATTCATGAAAACACAAATACCATTGTCTACAAATTTCAAATCATAACCATATTGTCTTAAAAGAGAAACAAAGATAATATTCCAAGTCAAACTAGCAGCATACAAAATGTTTTTCAAAACAACTTCCAAACCATTTGGAAGCTTCAAAATATAGTCTCCTTGGGCTTCGACATCAACCTTTGCTTCATTGCCCATGATGAGACTTGTATCTCCTTTCTTGAAATGCTTATTTCTTTTGAACTCCAGCAACAAATTGCAAATATGAGTTCCACATCCGGTATCCAATACCCATGTGTTAGAATAAATAACATTATGATTAATATGGATCATGAAAGTTGTACCTGAGGTTTGCCCCGCATCCCTCTTTGCTTACAGCTCTTTGAGATTGGTTGGACAATTACTCATCCAATGTCCTTTCTCACCACAACCAAAGCACAGGTCCACTGAGCTAATCTTTAGCTTCTCCTCCTTTGGTTTGGTTGGTTCTGTTTTAGCTATTCCTTCTAACTTACCCTTGACATCTCTCTTACCTTTGGCAACCTTTGCCTTAGGTTCCGGGTGATGCCTCTTCGTATTGCCACCTTCATTGATCGTGAGAACCGGTAAAACCTTTTTACCCATTCCCGCTTCGTCCATTTTGTGCATTGTGTGAAGCTCACCAATGCTCTTGTCCCATCCATTCATGATGTAGTT
Organism: Bidens hawaiensis; assembly: GCF_021521415.1. Taxonomy (NCBI): domain Eukaryota; kingdom Viridiplantae; phylum Streptophyta; class Magnoliopsida; order Asterales; family Asteraceae; genus Bidens; species Bidens hawaiensis. The sequence goes on from NW_027496170.1 coordinate 31,613, forward strand.
CATGAAAAAAGTCTCAAACCTTTTAGTTAGGACATTAAGGTTCTTATCCGTGGCTAACTCTTTTAAGATGGGACAATTTAGCCATTCGAGTCGATCAATGTGGCCTTTCATCTTAAGCACATAAGATGAAACCGATTGGGTTTCTTCCATATGACGTGCATGAAGCACTCGAACCGTTTTGAAGCATTCCACCCTAGCTTGAGTAAGGAACATTTCCTTAAGCTGGGTGATCATGTCATATGCCCCATGATGCTCAAAATCCTTTTGAATCTCGGGAATCATAGTTCCCAACATGAGGCAAGAAACTTGCACTGAATCCTCGGTATATTTCAACCAATCGTTGTAGGCATCTAAATCGTCAATGTTTGGTTCATCGGGAATATGATCGTCCAATATGTAGGATTTCTTTTCTTGTTTGAGAACAATTATCAAATTTTGATACCAATCCATAAAATTGTTATAGTTAAGACGATCCTTATCAAGTATAGCTCTTAGTGATAGGTTATGCACGGGTGGGATAATTGCGTTAGGTGGATTATTGATTGCGGACATCTACATAATTTAACAAAGCTCAATTTTAGTATTTTTGATATCATTAAACTAATTTTAATCTTTAATACCCTTTATGTCTTTAAGATAATTAATGATTAAAAGCTAGAACCCAACGTTACATTCACATAGTAGTTAGGTGACCTTTACCATACTATTGAATTAACAAGGTAGTCAACGTTTAACGATTACAACCCTTTGCAACTTCTAGTTATATGGGATCGGTTAAACATCATATGTTAGTTGGCATGTTTAATCCCATCAACACCTATGTACGCCATGCTTCGGTGACCCTAATCACATGGTTTCCAAATTTAGTCGTCCTACTTACACACACATGTGAATTTATCATACAAGTGGTTAGGTGACCTTTATCCCACGAATATGGCAAACCCACCTCAAACTCACAAGTTTTCTCCAATATGGTTAGGTGACCTTTATCCCACGTCGAGTTCCCAAGTGATTCGTGTAAGGCCCCGTTACCGGTGCCTCACTTTTGACGTTGGATTTACTCATAAACACAGTTCTAAATATTAAAGTTAATTATAACATTCGCAGAATAATATAAAAATCAACCGTTCATTACAAACAACCATAACTTGTCTTTTAAAAACATAACATAAAACATAGTATTTCAAACATCACGACACATCTCCATATGCCAGCCTCTTTGGATCCTACCATGTGTCTTCCTCAAACCAGCTGTCTTAGTCAATTAACCTGCGTGCATACTAAAAGTCAGCTACGCTGAGTGACTTCTAGTTAATCATAAAACATACAATACATTCAAAACTACGTACTTCCATATGTACTTCATACTTTCATAATTCGTTCATAATATACATACTTTCCTTCAATTCATACTTTATTTTAAACTCTACTTTACATTGTTCTATTCTGCCTCGGATATTATTAGGGTCCGGTCCCTTTTTCTGCCTCGGGTATTATTAGGGTCTGGTCCCTCTCTACCTTGAGTATTATTAGGGCTCAGTCCCTTTCTGCCTCGAGATTTATAAGGGCTCAGTCCCTTTTCTGCCTCGGATATTAATAGGGTCCGGTCCCTGTCTACCTTGAGTATTATTAGGGCTCAGTCTCTTTCTTCTGTACCTGACTATCTCTTATATTAATTCATAACATACGTACATATCATTCGTACATTGTACATAACATTATAACTTGACAGTACAAGCAATATCCGAAGATCGTTCACGTACCGACAAGGAATCATTCATACCTTTCACATATATCACATATGGCATACGCTTATCACTTAGGATAAGGGTATTAACAAATCAAATCGAGTATGCACACAACCCCGAAAACATAGCAAGGAATGGGGCTAGAAACTCACCTGAACTCGGTTACGTTTATCGTTTATGGTTATTCCTTTCTTGAGTTGTGCACGACTAACTGTATAACAATTACATGTATCAATTTAACTATCACTACCCATATCGTGTTTCTAGTTTAATTATAACCCTCAACGAACGGGGGTCCGGGGGCAGCACCCCTGACAGCGGGGTTCTAGGGGCGGCAGCCCCTAGCGGGGTCCAAGGGGCAGAGCCCCTGGCTGGGGTTAATAAAGTTCGAGGGCTATTTTGTAATTAATCCCTTCTTTTCTAAGTCCAGAAACCTTTCTTTCATTCTTTCAAACTTTAGTTCATTATCCAGTTCGTCATCCAGTTCTTTAACGAATTAACTCCTTTGTTATCTCATAACGAATGGACATTTATAACGAACTGGCTTCTGTAACGAACTGGCCCTTTATAACAGATTGGTCCTGATAAAGAATTAGACTTTCTAACGAACTGGTCATCATAATGAATTGAACCTTAACGAATGACCCCTTTTATAACGAATGAGGGTTCATTCGTCATTTCCCCATAACGAACTGTCTAACGAATTGCTTAACGAATTAAGTTAATTCGTTATTCTTCCTTAACAAATGGGTGTGTCCAATTCGTTGCACGCGCCTAGGGTTCAGGGCATCTGATAGAATGTTAGATGTCCTTTCATCGTATTCACCAACATTCCCCTCATCGCCGGCGCCGTTGTCGTTGGAAAACCGTAAATCTCGCCGGAAAAGCGATATCTCTTCGTTTTTCCACCGTTTTTCACCGTTTTTCATCTCGTTTGATCCGGATCCAAGCTAGGGGGATCTCTAAGCTCATATTTCGATCGGTTCATACCCAATCCCTTCCGGATCTTGTGATTTTGACGGTTGAGGGTGTCAGTTCATCGTTTCGCGACTAGATCTAGCGGATTTGGATCTATACAATATCATACTATCATTACCTCGGGTTGATGCTCGGGTTTCTTAGTGATTTTGGCCAGAGAGAGAAAGTAGGATGAGAGAGAGCTAAGTGTGTGTTTTTGATGGTGTATGGAGTTAGTGGAAAATGAATTGATTAATGCATAAGCTTGGTTTATATACTATGGGTCATGGGCTCAAGCCCATGATATTTTCTTCCTTTCTTTTTAATCCAAGTCCATAACCCATATCTATTTAACCCAACACTAGCCTGACTCATAATAACTCATATTTTTATTTTATTAACCGAAAATAGAAAACGGGATGTTACAATTCAAGTGTTGTATAAAGGGATGGTGTTAAACTTGTTTTAAAAGGGATTTAAGTTTTCTAAATTCTAGATTGGAAAACTTTTATGTACCTTGCATTTGGATGCATTAAAATGTATGATGCTTTGTTTGAAAACCAATTTTCAAAGTTCATTTTAATAAAACCCATTTTATTGTGAAATCATTAACCTAAATAAAACCAATTTTATTACCTAATGATTTCTAAGAAACCAATTTTATGCAAGTTGTTGATATTAAGTTTGTTAATTATCCTTATCCAAGTAAGATAAAAAAAATATATAAATCAACCATGTAAATATAAATAAACAACCACAAGTTCATAACCATAGCCTCCTAATCTTGGCCACACTTGTTGACCGAAACAAGTGTGCCAAAAGTCTCTCCAAGGGACCAAATGCACAAAGGTATGTCCAGGTGAACAAAGGCATGTCCAAGTGAACAAAGGCATGTGTCGGTGAACTCCCACTTGATTCCGCATCCAAATGCCTCAAGTGTCCACTTTTGTGTTGTGACTTCTTCACTTTATTTGGGCTTCCTTTTGGGCTCCAACTTCAGCTCCTATCTTTCTTGGGCCTCCAAGTTTGGGCTTTGGTCTTTGGGCTAGAATCTTATCTTGGACAATGAGGTCCATTAAGGCCCAAAACCAAAACCCTAATTTTGTTGCATCTTATTTTACAAAAAAATATATCCTAATACATTTTTTTCTAGTAAAAGAAATACAACTAATCTACTTATTATTACAATCAATATGTATGAACAAATAGATTACGAACCCAAATAAAAGAAAATTACAACCAAATTGAATATTAAACAAATCACAACACAAACACACATCCAAACACAAGGTCATGGCTAGGTTATGAACATCCAAATGCACATCCATATATGCAAGTATTACATTCTAAAATGGTTCCCCTTGTAAACCTCAAGCTTTCGGCCAAGAATAAGGAAACCGAAAGTTTTGAGTTTTGTCCAAACAAAACAACCAATCATCCAAATGACTTAATTTTTCAAGATTATCACATGCATGTAAAGTATAATCTTGAAGAACCAAGGGGTAACCAGAAGCCCCAAAAATTTCGGCTATATGGTGAACCACACCTTAAAACCCGAAAATTTTTAGATCTATTGAAACATGTATCCGTATAAGCGGCTCTTATACCGTTGTTAGGTATAACAAGATTATCAAAGTCATATAAACCCATTCATAACGTACTAGCCAAATCAACTCCAATATGTGTCTTGGGCAGACCGATTCCAAATATATATATATATATATGTGTGTGTGTGTGTGTGTGTGTGTGTGTGTGTGTGTGTGTGTGTGTATTGACTCATAAACACAGTTCAAATTATCATAGTGAATTAAAAGTTTTCGCAAAATAATTAAAAGTCAACCATATATTACATAACATCCAAATCTTGTCTTTCGTTTTAAAACGAAATTACACGACTAATTCTTATTAGTTTAATTGAAAAATGATCCAATAACGCATTTGCTAATTGCAAACGCGGTATGCATAGATGTTACAGACGATTAATCAATTTCTTTTTTAAAAGCGGTGCAAGCTTTTGATTCAAATATCATTATAGACAGCACTAACAAGGATAAAGTCACCGCTTTAGAAAAAGAAATTGATTAATCGTTTGTAACATCTATGCATACCGCGTTTGTAATCAGCGAATGCATTCTTGGATCATTTATCAATACTCAAACTAGTCACAAAACAAAACATGAAATAACATAAACTCCTCTTTCCTTCAATACAAGACCTTCTTCACATGTCATGTGTCCATCTCAAGCCAGCTGTCTCGTTTTATTTGCCTGCTTACATACTAAAAGTCAGCTACGCTGAGTGAGTTCTAGTTAATTAGGCAACATACATTACATAAACATACTTTCTTATACGTATCCAAAGATACACATTATATACTTAACATGTTTACCTTTCTTCATCCATGCATTAATACTTTCATTCTTTCTAACTTTCATACTTTTATATTTTTAACTTACCTTCGTTATTTAGTAAATACATAATCGTTCTATGTTTTAAATAACATATCGCCCTATATACCTCATATATTATTAGGGACCGGTGCCCTTCATCCTCGGATATTATTAGGGCCCGGTGCGCTTCTTTTCGTACCATATTATCACATACACCGGATATTATTAGGGCCTGGTGCCCTTCTTTCCATACAACCATACATATATATATATATATATATATATATATATATATATATATATATATATATATATATATATATATATATATAATAACATAGTATTAACCTCTTTACATACAAATTCACATATCATACACTTACTATATAAGTGAGTGTATTAACCTATCACATAGAGTATGCACAAAACCCTGAAAACATAACAGAGTAAATGGGCTAGAAACTCACCTAGATCATTTTTCTTTTGGAGTTACCACCCCTCCTTAGCTGGCTAATTGTGTAACAATTATAAGTATCAGTTAACTACCCCTAACTAGATCACATTCTAAATAAATGAAACCCATAATGAACAGGGGTCCTGGGGAAGCGCCCCTGGCAGCAAGGTTCTAAGGGCGGCCGCCCCTAGCAGGGTTCAAGGTTAGAGCTCCTGGCTGGGGTCGAGTTGAAGTTTAAAAGAATCGAGTTTCATTTGAATCGAGTTTCATTCTAACCGAATCGAGTTTCATTCACTTATTTCGTTCTAAACTTCTATAAGATCGTTTATTTTGTTTAAACATAAATAGTCTCAATTATTTATTTGGACCTAATATTTTCGCTTATCCTTAACCTTAAGGATTTTTTTATATATTTTGTTAATTTTGATCCTTATAGTTCACTGTTCTTGATTTCCAAGTTTTCTTATAAGAAAATATTGTGTTTAATTTTTTTAAAATAAAAACCACACAATGAGACAGATTATGTGGACCATCTGACGATAAATGTAATATGGGTCGACACGTAATTAACAAATTCCTTGCACAGAAAACATAATAAGTACGGTTGTGTGAAGTAACTCGGAACAAGGAATGATTTTGGAAAACTGGATAAATAGAATATGATAAGGGCATGGTGGATATGCCGCTAGTACATCTTATATATAAGTGTCCATGTCAATTTTCCCATTTGTGGCGTCTTTCGGGCCATTCAAAGATTTACGTTATTCCTTTTATTTAATTATGTATATATAAAATTGTTAAAACTTTTTTCAATACCTAGTACTAGTTGTTTTCTTTTAAAAATTTATTTTTATTTTAATTTCGGGACGAAATTTTTAAATGTTGTGAATCCTTCAATATTCATTAATTTTCAAACCTGAAAACACAACTCATTTTAAACTTTCAATTATGTTTATATATATATGCATATATATATACACACTATATCTATACTAAATTATAATACATATAGGAAGGGAAAAAATGTCATTTTATTAAAACTCTTAAATTTAAGAGTTTTAGAACTCTTATTGCACATGTTACAACCCCTAATGCATATTGAAGCCATTTGCTTGATGGCATCTTTTCTTACATGCTTGCTTTATTTTGAATTTTGAATTTTGAATTCTCGCTTAACAAATTCAACCTAACCCTATCCATCCTCTCGAATTCTCTCTCTCTCTCTCTCTCTCTCTCTCTCTCTCTCTCTCCCCTCCAGTTTCAACGATTCTATGTGATTTCTTCGAACCACGACCCCACGAGGATCATGGTTGTTCTTCGATCTAAACCCTAGCGGCTAGAGACTGTTACAGATTTGAGCCGAAACATTCATAAACCGTTTCATATCAGGCATGGTTGTTTTATTAGAAACGTTTCATCTAGATACAGGGAATATTAGTTTGCTTGTTTGTTTGTTCTACTTTAATTCGTTGTAAATGGTATTGAACACAAGCAGTTCGGTCATGGTTTATCGATTTGAAATCAACGAGCCATTTTGTTTTGTGAGTCAAATATTGGAGCTGCTCGTTTCTTTTATGTTGATTTCAAAAGATCCACAGTTCAATCAGATTGTAGTTAGTAAGAGAGCTATATTCTTGATTTTTTTCGGATGCATTTAATCTGGTTGATGAATTTTGATTTTTATTTAATTATCTACTTATATCGAAGATAGGTTATACGAACAAAGGATTTTGTGGAAGTGGATGCAACTTTGAGTGGCATGTTTCGGTTTCTAGAGCTTTTGATATGAGATCGAAAGGTGAATTGAAATTATTTCAAGTTTGGAGGTTTGCTTAATATGAATTTCACATTTCTTTTTATCTTGTTTGTCGAATCAGTTGTGAATTGTGATGTTTCTTAATTTGACAGGGTTGACTTGAAAGGAATTTGTGAAAAATGAGGTTGAATTTGCAGTTTGGTTGCTTTGGTTTCCGTTAAGTCATCATTGAAATATGTAATTTTATTACCTAGAGGAACACAACGGATTGCAAGTTAAAGGTAATGCTATTTAGGTTTGCAATTCACTATCTATTGTCCTAATAATTCAACAATTTTTCATTAAATATTAATTTGATTCATCCAATCATAATTGATATTGACTTTATAGGTTTGACTTTCAAAAGTCAAATCAGTCACCTTTTTCTTGAATGTAAGTAGTAAATTAAAAGTTACCGATAACATTTTTTGTGTGTGTTAGAGGGTCAAATGATCATGTTTGCATAGTTATACAAAGATTCTTGGTTAGAAGTTAGAGAAAATATATAACTCAATTTGTTTTTAACTAAATATGTAAAAAGTTTCTTTTTCTAATTTAAATTCCAATGATTTGTGGTAATATGGACAAACAGACGCATTTTTGGCTATGATTTTGGTATAGAAAGGTATGCGGAGGTTTATTCAGCTGAGAAGATGTTCAAAAGTTGTTTCATACTAATACAACCGGAATTCCATTCAAATAGACTTCTCGCGGGTTTGTTTTTCTGTAAGTTTTGTAAATTTGTAACCTTAAGTTAAAATTAAAAATTGCATTTGTGTTGGGTTTTCATATATATATATATATATATATATATATATATATATATATATATATTGCAGCGAGACTTTGAATCAGAAAATGCAACAATACTGAAATGTAGATTCTTCAAATTTACTGCCAACTCATGGCTGTTGGATTGTGAATTTGGGTCTTAAGGTTTCCCAAATCTTATTTAATTATTCAGCGGTTCCCTCATAGCCCATAGCCACGAGGTATGCACTTTCATGATTCGGTTTGGTTTAGCTTTAAGTCTAGTGGCGAAGCTTGGGCTAAGACAACCGGGGGGCGGGGGGGGGGGGGACTGAAAATGTATAAAAAATCACAAAGTGGGCTGGACTCAAATTTTCGGTCGAAAACGGCTAAATTTACACTACTTACAAAAACATTTTGGCTGAAAAAGGCCAAATTTACACTACGTATAAAAATATTTGCACGAAAACGGCTAAATTTTACACCACGTATAAAAGATTTCGGGGAAAAACGGCTAAATATGCACTACGTACAAAAAATTTCGGATGAAAACGGGTAAATTTACACTATCGCGTAAAAAAACGGGGGTACCGCGTAAATTTACACTACCACTTATTTACTAAACGGGCCCGTTCAGAGCTTAAACGAGCTTGAGCCTAAAAATAAGTTTGTTTAATAGACGGGCTTGAGCTTTACTTATCTTGCTTGCGAGCAAATTCTTTATGTAATTGTTATTTAATATTTTTTAAGATGTATTTGTATAATAATAGTTATAATATTTAAAATATAATAAAAATAATTGAATTGTGTTACTATTCATCATGTTATTTTGAAGATGATAAACATATAAAAATTATTGCTAAATTGCTAATTTTTCATTTGTGTTGTGTCAATAATGTTCTAGCTGTGCTGAAGTTTATCGTTATGGATCCAACACTTTTAAATGAGGATGTAAACGAATTTTAATCGGGTCAAGCAAATGATAGTGTCGTACAAGGTTATATATGGAAGGTTTTGGTTTTCAATATGATGAATACATGACATGACCAGCATTCACATACGAAAATTCACAATGCCATAGTTCAAGAGCTTGACGGAACCGAACTGATACCAAGAATCACTATAGTATGACAACATAGGATTGGGACTGATAGGTGGTGGTTTGAGCGTCTGGCTTGGTTTGGTGAGTATCTTACTATCTATGACAATATAGGTTTTCTTACCAAGATTGCGCGTGACTCTAAGTGTTACTTTATCTGGTTTGGAGTAACCGATTCAATTGGTTTTATGTTACATGTCCTAAAATCGCTTTATAGGATTGAAAGTGTGAAGTTACAACTAATATCAAAAGCTGAGTTTGTCTTGTCTTATGAATCATTATTGAAAGCATTGGGTGTAGGTAAACTTTATGACAGCCTAACATGTACTACATGATCAGTTATAAATATATCATTCTAAGAGTGTAAAATCCCACATACTAGGGGTGTAAGCGAGACAAGCCGAGTTGAAGCTTGTCTAGGCTTAAGCACAACTCATTTTGACTTATGAGGGCTCGAGCTTGGCTCGCTAGTTTTTTCAAACTTCGACTCAACTCAGGCTTGGGTTGTTTTGTGTTTATTAACTAATAATTATTGCTGATACACTTGCACTATGTTTGTTCTTCTGTACAGATTCAAAAGAAATAGAAAAAGATATGTGGACAGCTTGCACATTAACTTTCTCACATCAGGTCAGAATCCCATATGAATAATAATAATTTTTCTAAAGTTGTCATAAAAAAAGATTGATCTTTTCTTTTCTATAAAGATAGCATCTATGGAAATGAATCTTTTTTTTGTTATTTTTAGCGATTCAGTAGGAGTGGTGTTAATGGTTGATGTGTCAAACTTGACCCGGGCATGACACAGTGTCACACCCGTAATGCTTTGGTGATTGCTCAACGTCAAAATGGTGTTATTGGTACTTCTCACCAACATGCGGCTGAAGAAGCATTAAAAGAAGGTATATTAGTAAGTAATTTTTATTTATTGCTCAAGTACACAACTCCAAAAGCCTTCAAATGCAGTATCAACTTGAACTATTTCTTCAAGCCGCAATTGTTCTTAATTTACTTCTTTGATTAATTTTCTCTAGCTGTTTTTTTTTGTAGTATTTGTGTATTCATTTGCGTTTCCTAATATTTTGCGAAAATTTTAGGTTTAGATTGTAAATTGATCTATTGAAAACATGTTAGGTCTCGATTTCGGTTTATTCATGTGCAACCATGAACTGATTTTCTGTCTTTTATGTTGAGTTCGTAGTTTATATTTTACATCCGATTAGTTGAGCCGTAAATGTTTTTAATTTGTTTGTAAAATCAATCATGTCGAGGTATTTTCTGTTGTATAGGCGTATCAGTTAGTGTTTGCTGGTATTTGTGAATTTTTTTTATTATAGATAGTAAATTGTTTCTATTGTTGTCATTTTGTTCCCAATTTCAGTTATAGGGCAAATTTAGTTTATATAATGAGGTTTGGTATTTCTTTTTGTTTTGTAAAAGTTTTATGTGACCACTTCACTCAGTGCTGGTATGTTAAGAGCAAATTCTAAAGAAACAAATTTGTAAAAGTTTTATGTGACCACTTCACCCAAATGCTTTAACAATTTTAAGCACGTTAAGTGGCCAGTTTTGACACTTTCAACATTCATGATTTATTTTTCTGCCTCAATGGATTTGATAATTTCCTAAGCAAATATTATTCTGATTGCTACAAAGGTGGTGCCTCACATATATTCGTCTAAAAGCTTATTGTAGTTATGTGAAAGGAGCGCCTGGAGTAGATAATGACAAAAGCGAGCTATGATATCAAAGTGAGCATATTTGTTTTAAAGATGATGCTCGCTTGCTTTATAATATTTTTATTGATGGTTATGAACATGTTGAATTATTTGGACGTCGCAAATTTGAATGGTTAATTTGTTTTGTAGACTTATATTTTTTTATGAAAATAAATTAAAGTTTGTAGTAGTTTAGACTATATAAATAACTGTAAGGCCTCGCTACCGGTGTCTCACATTGGTCGTTAGATCTACTCATAAAAACAGTTCTTTATATCAGAGTTAATTAAAACCTTACGCGGAATATAAAACTTTCATAAAATAATACATATCAAATCATAAACATGTCTTAAAACATTCTTCTTGTCTTTCAAAATCAAAACATAACTTATATAAAACATAGCAGGTCTTCAGATGCCATGCTTTTATTCTTCTGCCATGTGTCCCGCTCACGCCAACTGTCGCATCCTACTCACCTGCGTGCATACTAAAAGTCAGCTACGCTGAGTGAGTTCTAGTTAACCATACATCATACAATATATACACTTACCTTAAATCATGCATCCGAAGATACATAATAATTATTTTACTAATTTACTTTCATTTCATACTATCATACATACGTACATACCTTATTACTTTCATACTTTATATTTACTGTCCATTCTATCTAAGATATTATTAGGGTCTGATCCCTTCCTATTCTATCTCAGATATTATTAGGGTCTGATCCCTCTTTCCTTTGTCTATCTCAGATATTATTAGGGTCTGATCCCTTTCTTGTCTATCTCGGATATTAATAGGGTCTGATCCCTCTTTACTTCTCTATCTCATATATTATTAGGGTCTGATCCCTTTCTTCTCTATCTCAGATATTATTAGGGTCTGATCCCTTATTTCTTCATCTCCGTACATATTGTCTTTACATACCCGAAATATACATATACTTTCTTTTATCATTCATACATACTCATATGTTATATATATATATATATATATATATATATATATATATATATATATATATATCTAACATACAAATTAAGCTATCATCATACCTCCCTTGTCAATACGTGAAATATCCGAAGATCGTTCACGTACCGACAAGCTTTCATTCACAGTAAAAATATACATACATAAATAACATATAAATCATACATGGCATACACTTACCATTTAAGGTAATTGTATTAAGTATCACATCGAGTATGCACACAGCCCCGAAAACATAACAAGGAAATGGGGCTAGAAACTCACCTGGATTCTGTTTCTTTCTCCGAAAATCGTAATTCCCTTCTTTAATTGTGCTCTGCTAACTGTATATGAGTTTCACGTATCAATACTCGTCCTATCGTATCAGATTACTTTTACTTAGGTTTTAAGCGAACTTAAACCTTAAGCGAACTTAAGCTTTAAGCGAACTTAACTTTAAGTGAACCAAGCATTAGCGAACTTAAGTGTAGGCGAAGATAATTGTCCGAGCGAACTTAGCTGCGGGCGAAGTTATCTATAGGCGAACTTGCTTACATCGAAGTTGTCCAGCGACGGAATGATTTTCATCAGTCTTAACAAGCATCTGGCGATTTTTAATACCCTTGTTGTAACATCCTAAATATTCTAATAATAAATAGAGAATGTTGCGTTAAATTGTCGTGCATTTAATATTACTAATTAACGTCTAATGAGGAAAAGATCATGGACTTGGACTAATTAAGATGGATTAAATGAAATGGGCCTTATGTCCATGGGTTTTAAGGGATATAAATATCCCCTTAAACCATCCTAAAACCCTAACTATCATTTCCATCTTTCATAAATCTCTACACACTCAAAACACACACATCCTACACCACCTCCTATACGGACGAGAGAGAGAGACGTCCAAGACCAAAATCAAGCCAACCATTATTAGATCTTCGATATACGAGCTAGATACGAGATAACCACGCAAACCGAACACATAAAGGTAAGATTTCGATCTTAAAGTTCATGTTTTTATAGACGGTTTGCCATGAAACTTGAAACGATAATAGATCGGATCTAAACGAAGCGTAAGGTAGCGAACTTGATGCTACGACGAACCTAATAAACCCATAAACATGTACGGTTCGTTTAAGATAGCGACTATAGGAATAGTCGCGGGTTAGTTAAAGGTCCAAACTTTACGTGTTTTCGGGTCAAATCTTAACCAAAAACGACTATAGGAATAGTCGCGGGTTAGTTAAATACCATGTTCCTGGATTTCGTGTTAAACGATTATGATTAAGGGGTTTTAGAGCGAACAGTAACCACTGCTGAACAACTTCGCCTGCAAGCTTAACCTCGCCTGCAAGCTAAGTTCGCCATTGTATGAACTTCGCCGAGTACATAAGTTCGCTGAGTAAGTTCGCCAAGCCATAACTTCGCCTAGTGATAAGTTCGCCCATGATAACTTCGCCCAAGGTTAAGTTCGCTAATGCTCAACTTCGCCTGGCATATGTTCGCCTAGGGTTAACTTCGCCGAACACTAACTTCGCCTATGCTTAAGTTCGCTAACGATAAGTTCGCTTAATGGTAAGTTCGCTTACTGTTAAGTTCGCTGGAGTTAGCAAATAAGAAAATAAATTAAAAACCTAATGAAAAATGTGTTAAGGCAGCTCGACCCCAGCCAGGGGCTCTGCCCCTTGGACCCTGCTAGGGGCTGCCGCCCCTAGACCCCGCTGCCAGGGGCGCTGCCCCCGGACCCTCGTTCGTTGTGGGTAGTAGCTAAGACTAGAAAGATGATATGATTAGTGGTAGTTAATTGATACATGTAAATATTATACAGTTAGCCGTGCACAGCTCAAGAAGGGAATAACGATAAACGGAGAGCGTAACAGGATTCAGGTGAGTTTCTAGCCCCATTTATGTGTTATGTTTTCGGGGCTGTGTGCATACTCAATATGTTTTTTAATACGCTTATCCTAAGAGATAAGTGTATGCCTTATGTGAATAATGTGAAATGTATGAAAGATTGCTTGATGGTACGTGAACGATCTTCGGATATTGCACATACTGTCAGGTTGTAACGCTATATATAAGGTAAGTATGATATGTATGCTTATGTGTATGAACGTGATAAAGTTAATAAAAGAAGGAAAGGATGGTTGTATGGTTGTATGGTTACGAAAAGGGTACCGAGCCCTAATAATACTCGAGGTATGATGTATGGTTGTATGCTAACGAAGAGGGAATCGAACCCTACTAATATTCGAGAACTAGGGAACCGAACCCTACTAATATTCGAGGAAAGAGGGTACCGAACCCTAATAATACTCGAGGAAGGAGGGTACCGAGCCCTAATAATACTCGAGGAAGGAGGGTACCGAGCCCTAATAATACTCGAGGAAGGAGGGTACCAAGCCCTAATAATACTCGAGGAATGTAGGGCGTAATGCTCTTTATAACGTAAGATATGAAAGCAAGTTAGTACAAAAGAAAGTATGAAAGTATGAAGGTATGATTGAAAGAATATAAGTTTATGTGTATTGTATAATGTATGATTAACTAGAACTCAATCAGGGTAGCTGACTTTTAGTATGCATGCAGGTGAGTAGGATGAGGCAGCTCGCTTGAGGGGACACGTGGCGTTGAATAAGAGACTGGCATCGGAAGGCTCAGGGCGTGTTATGTTTTAATTACTTAGTTTTCGAAAGAAAAGTTGGTTGTTTAAGACAAGTTTTGAGTTGTTATGAAATGTTTTATTAAAGTTTTTATATTCCGCGAATGTTTTTAATTAACTCTGATATTAGAACTGCGTTTATAAGTAAATCCAACACGAAAGTAGGGCTACCGGTAACGGGGCCGTACAAGTTGGTATCAGAGCAAAGTTCGAGAGATTTAAGCATCCCACATGCTTAGACTCGAACAGAGAATGGGATTTAAGTAAGAAAAGAAACAAGATCCTAGTTCAAGAATGCCATGGGTCGCTCAAGAAAGCTAAGCAAAGGTAAGATGTATGATTAAATGATGTATGATAACAGATAAAGAAAGGATATGTGATCGATAAGGATAGGATTAATTGATTGTTTTGATTGACTAACTGTTTAAGTAGAATCAACACAAATGGACTCATAAAAGGAAGTGTGTAGGACACGGAAAGTACCGTGATCAGCTAATCACAGCTGGCCACTGTTATTACCTGTTAGACTTACTATCCTTGTACTAAATAATTCCTTGAGTGATGATGTTTGTGTTTTCCCTTTTAGAATACGATGGCTGGAGCTGGAGACATTGCTGGAGCTGGAGGTCGCACTGGACGACGCGGCAGGCCTCGTCGTGTCCAGCAACCTTCGGTTGAGACAGCTTCCAACACCGGAGATGAGGGGAGTGCAGCTGGAGGAGGTCCGGTCAACAACGAAGGGGTTCAACTGGATCCCGCAATTCAAGCAGCTATTGTTCAAGCTGTAGCCACTGCTGTGAAGAATATTACTCCGGGAGGGTCTGCTGGAAGCCATGAAAGAACTGCTGGAGGGGCAAGAGGTGAGGGTAGGAGATATGAGGAAGAAGAGAGGGAGGCCTCGAGTGTGGTTAAGTCTGAGAAAGCTGGTGACAGGAAGAGAGGCCGATGTGGGTGCAACTATAAGTCCTTCAAGGGATGCGACCCACCAAAGCTGACTGGTTTGGGAGACGCAATCGCTACTCTTCAGTGGATAACCGCCATGGATAAAATTATCCGCATTAGCGAGTGCCATCCCAATCAAGCTGTCGGTTATGCCACCCAATCGTTTGAAGATGAGGCAATGTATTGGTGGGAATCGATTGAGCAAAGAAGGAGTCGAGAGGAAATCAAGGCCATGAAGTGGGAGTATCTGAAGGAGTTAGTGATGAAGAGGTTCTGTGCTGATGCAGAAGTTGAAAGGGCGGAGATGAAGTTCCTGAACTTGAAAGCTGGGACGATGACACATCGTGAGTACACCACTGAGTTCAACCGAATGTCTAGGTTGGTGCCCGATATGGTCAACACTGAGGCTAAGAGAATCAAGTGTTGTGTGAGGGGATTACCACAGAGAGTCCGCATGTTAGTCAGGACAAGTAAACATGCTACCTTCGATTCTGCTGTCGAACTCGCAGAGATGGTCTATGCAGACCTGGCTGCGGATGATGTGGTGGTGGGAGACAAGAAGAAAGACAAGAAATGGGTCGCTCCTTCTAAACAACCCGGTACCCAGATGTGGAACCCTAAGAACAAACAGCCAAGAGTTTGGGAGAACAGGTCGTGCAAGACTTGTGGCAAGGCACACAGTGGTGACTGTAGGTGGGGAAAGGGTTCGGATACATGTCATAAGTGTGGAAAGATGCATGCTGGAGAGTGTAGAGTTGGGTCGAATGTTTGCTACAAGTGTGGGAAGGTAGGTCATTATGCTCATGAGTGCAGTTCTAAGCCTGCATGCTACAAGTGTGGTAAGACAGGTCACTTTTCTAGGGAGTGTACCGAGGGTGAAGTTGGAGGGAGTGGGAAGAAGGATACTGAGCAAGCTAAACCAAGAACCAGAGCCTACATGCTGACCCAGGAGCAAGCTAAGCAGATCCTAGATGTCGTCACAGGTACGTTTCTAGTAAACGGTATTTCCGCTTCAGTATTGTTTGATTCGGCCGCAAACAAAAGTTTCGTAGCCACACCATTTAGTAAACTAGCTAAAATGAAATGTTGCCGAGTGTCTGAAACTCTTATAGTAGAAACCGCTAGTGACACTTCGGTTAAAATAATGAAAATGGTTAAGGACTGTAAGATAGAATTGGAGGGACATGAGTTCCCTGTTACCTTGTATGTTATGACCTTAGGAGGGTTCGATGTGGTTTTGGGGATGGATTGGTTGTCTGAGTTTGAGGCTCAGATAGTATGTAAGAGTAGGATAATAAGGTTAAAGTCCATGGATGGTAGTGCGGTGACGGTTTATGGTGATAAGGAAAGTTATGGGCTTAATATCATTTCGATGATAAAAGCCGAGGGTTTGTTAAAGCGAGGGTGCGGTGCCTACCTGGCGTATGTTGTCAATGCTACGGCCGAGACGAAAGCAATTAAAGATGTTCCTATTGTGCGCGAATACCCAGAAGTATTCCCTGAGGATCTTCTGGGGTTGCTACCAGAGCGAGAGATAGAATTTCAGATAGATTTAGTACTAGGAGCCCAACCTGTCGCGAAAGCACCTTACCGTCTAGCACCGTCCGAAATGAAAGAATTGATGTCCCAACTGCAAGAACTCCTCAACAAAGGTTTCATAAGACCAAGTGTTTCCCCGTGGGGCGCACCAGTGTTGTTCGTGAAGAAGAAGGATGGAAGTATGAGAATGTGCATAGACTATCGCGAGTTGAATAAGCTTACGGTAAAGAATAGATATCCTTTGCCAAGGATTGATGATCTGTTTGACCAACTGCAAGGTTCAAGTTGGTTCTCACGAATAGATCTCAGATCAGGCTATCATCAGTTGAAGGTGAAGGAGGCAGACATCCCAAAGACAGCGTTCCGAACGCGGTATGGACACTACGAGTTCCTCGTAATGTTATTCGGTCTAACAAATGCTCCTGCGGCATTTATGGACATGATGAATAGGATGTGTCGACCGATGTTGGATAAGTCGGTTATCGTCTTCATTGATGATATATTGATTTATTCAAAGAGCGAGTCTGACCATGCTGAGCATCTGAGAGAGGTATTGGAGACTCTGAAGAAAGAGAAGTTGTATGCTAAGTTTTCGAAGTGAGCATTCAGGTTAAGAGAAGTGCAATTTCTAGGTCACGTGATTAATCCGGAAGGGATTACCGTGGACCCAGCTAAGATTGAAGCGATAATGAATTGGAAGACTCCGCAGAATCCGACTGATATACGAAGCTTCCTAGGGTTAGCTGGCTACTATAGGAGATTCATCGAAGGTTTCTCCAAGATAGCCGCACCGCTGACCGGTATGACCCGAAAGTCGATAGTATTCAGTTGGGAAAGTTTCAAGAAGAAGCCTTTGAGTAATTAAAGAAGAGACTCACGCAAGCTCCAATCCTTGCTCTTCCCGATGGTGACGAGGATTTAGTTGTTTGTGCTGATGCCTCGCATCAAGGTCTAGGTTGCGTGTTGATGCAACAAGGGAAGGTGATAGCTTACGTGTCTAGACAGTTGAAAGTCCACGAGAGTACTTATCCGACGCATGATTTAGAGTTAGCAGCTGTAGTGCATGCTCTTAAGATATGGAGGCATTATCTGTACGGTACTAAGTGTACTATTTATACAGATCATAAGAGTTTAAAGTATTTCTTTGAGCAGAAGGAATTGAACATGAGGCAGAGAAGATGGTTAGAATTGATAAAGGATTACGACTGTGAGATCAAGTACTACCCCGGTAAAGCTAATGTAGTCGCTGACGCGTTAAGTCGTAAGAATGAGGAAGTCCTTGCAACAGTGAAGTCATATCAGTTGATTATGAACTCAAGCCTATTTGAAGAAATCGTCAAAGTGCAAGCAGAGGTGCTGGTAGATGAAGGGCTAGTGAAGAAAGAAAGAATTTTTTGTCAGCAAGACGAGTTGATGGAAAACACGCATGGTGTTAAGATTAGGTTTGACCGTATGTGGATTCCACGCCATGGAGATCTCAGAGGTCAAATCTTAGATGAGGCTCATAAGTCCAGATATTCGATTCATCCAGGAGCTACAAAGATGTACCAAGACTTGAAAAGAGATTACTAGTGGCCTAGGATGAAGAATGATGTAGTGGATTATGTTAGTAAGTGCTTAACTTGCTTACAAGTCAAAGCCGAACATCAAAAGCCTTATGGGAAGATGCAACCGCTAGAGATACATGAGTGGAAATGGGAACACATCACCATGAATTTCATAACTAAGCTACCTCGTACAGCTAAGCATCATGATACTATCTGGGTGATTGTGGACCGTTTGACCAAGAGTGCTCACTTTCTGCCCATACGAGAGGCCATCTCGTCAAAAACATTAGCAAGCTTGTTCATTAAAGAAGTTGTAACCAAGCATGGAGTACCGTTATCGATCGTGTCTGATAGAGATACACGGTTTACTTCGAGGTTCTGGAAGAAATTCCATGAAGCTATGGGGACGAGGTTGAACATCAGTACAGCGTATCATCCTCAAACCGATGGAAAGTTTGAAAGGACGATCCAAACCCTTGAGGATATGCTGCGTGCTTGTGTTTTAGATTTTTGTGGAAGTTGGGATGATCACCTGCACCTGGCAGAGTTCTCCTATAACAACAGTTACAATTCAAGTATTGGTATGCCACCATTTGAGATGCTTTACGGTAGAAGATGTAGAACCCCGGTGTGTTGGGGTGATTGGTCAGAAAGAAATGGGAAGCCTAGAAGTGGTTCAAGAAACGTCTTCAAAGTTCGATCAGATCAAAGAAAGAATGAAAGCCGCTTAAGACAGACAAAAGTCTTATGCAGATAAGCGGCGACGACCAATTGAGTTTAACGTTGGCGACAATGTGATGCTTAAGGTCTCGCCTTGGAAAGGAATTATCCGTTTTAGAAAGAGGGGGAAGTTGAGTCCGAGGTACATTGGACCGTTTAAAATTTTAGATCGTGTGGGGGAAGTAGCTTATAAGCTGGATTTACCCGATGAGTTAGAAGGAATTCATTCAACCTTCCATGTTTCTCATCTGAGGAAGTGTCTAGCTGATGACACGTCTCACGTGCCATTGATGGACATTGAGGTTGATGAAAAATTGAACTACATCGAGCAACCAATAGAGATCGTTGATCGCAAGGAGAAGCAGCTTCGTCACAAGGTTATACCTTTGGTGAAAGTGATATGGAAGCACCGCAAAGGATCGGACGCTACTTGGGAAGCTGAGGATGAGATGCGCAAGTTTTACCCCAATCTGTTTATGTAATAGTTAGGTTTCGGGGACGAAACCTCTTTAAGGAGGGAAGACTTGTAACATCCTAAATATTCTAATAATAAATAGAGAATGTTGCGTTAAATTGTCGTGCGTTTAATATTACTAATTAACGTCTAATGAGGAAAAGATCATGGACTTGGACTAATTAAGATGGATTAAAGGAAATAGGCCTTAGGTCCATGGGTTTTAAGGGATATAAATATCCCCTTAAACCATCCTAAAACCCTAACTATTATTTCCATCTTTCATAAATCTCTACACATTCAAAAGACACACATCCTACACCACCTCCTATACGGACGGTAGAGAGAGAGACGCCCAAGACCAAAATCAAGCCAACTATTATTAGATCTTCGTTATACAAGCTAGATATGAGATAACCAGGCAAACCGAACACATAAAGGTAAGATTCCGATCTTAAAGTTCATGTTTTTATAGACAGTTTGCCATGAAACTTGAAACGATAATAGATCGGATCTAAACGAAGCGTAAGGTAGCGAACTTGATGCTAGGACGAACCTAATAAACCCATAAACATGTACGGTTCGTTTAAGATAAACCGTAGATCTTGTATTGAACGTTTCTGAAATTAAAGGTCCAAACTTTACGTGTTTTCGGGTCAAATCATAACCAAAAACGACTATAGGAATAGTCGCGGGTTTGTTAAATACCATGTTCCTGGATTTCGTGTTAAACGATTATGATTAAAAGGTTTTAGAGCAAACAGTAACCACTGCTGAACAACTTCCCCTGCAAGCTTAACCTCGCATGCAAGCTAAGTTCGCCATTGTATGAACTTCGCCGAGTACATAAGTTCGCTGAGTAAGTTCGCCAAGCCATAACTTCGCCTGGTGATAAGTTCGCCCATGATAACTTCGCCTAAGGTTAAGTTCACTAATGCTCAACTTCGCCTGGCATATGTTCGCCTAGGGTTAACTTCGCCGAACACTAACTTCGCCTATGCTTAAGTTCGCTAACGATAAGTTCGCTTAATGGTAAGTTCGCTTACTGTTAAGTTCGCTGGAGTTAGCAAAAAAGAAAATAAATTAAAAACCTAATGAAAAATGTGTTAAGGCAGCTCGACCCAGCCAGGGGCTCTGCCCCTTGGACCCTGCTAGGGGCTGCCGCCCATAGACCCCGCTGCCAGGGGCGCTGCCCCCGTACCCCCGTTCGTTGTGGGTAGTAGCTAAGACTAGAAAGATGATATGAGTAGTGATAGTTAATTGATACATGTAAATATTATACAGTTAGCCGTGCACAGATCAAGAAGGGAATTACGATTAACGGAGAGCGTAACAGGATTCAGGTGAGTTTCTTGCCCCATTTATGTGTTATGTTTTCGAGGCTGTGTGCATACTCAATATGTTTGTTAATACGCTTATCCTAAGAGATAAGTGTATGCCTTATGTGAATAATGTGAAATGTATGAAAGATTGCTTGATGGTACGTGAACGATCTTCGGATATTGCACGTACTGGTCAGGTTGTAACGCTATATATAAGGTAAGTATGATATGTATGCTTATGTGTATGAACGTGATAAAGTTAATAAAAGAAGGAAAGGATGGTTGTATGGTTGTATGGTTACGAAAAGGGTACCGAGCCCTAATAATACTCGAGGTATGATGTATGGTTGTATGATAACGAAGAGGAAATCGAACCCTACTAATATTTGAGAACTAGGGAACCGAACCCTACCAATATTCGAGGAAAGAGGGTACCGAGCCCTAATAATACTCGAGGAAGGAGGGTACCGAGCCCTAATAATACTCGAGGAAGAAGGGTACCGAGCCCTAATAATACTCGAGGAAGGAGGGTACCAAGCCCTAATAATGCTCGAGGAATGTAGGGCGTAATGCTTTTTATAACGTAAGATTTGAAAGCAAGTTAGTACAAAAGAAAGTATAAAAGTATGAAAGTATGATTGAAAGAATATAAGTTTATGTGTATTGTATAATGTATGATTAACTAGAACTCACTCTGCGTAGCTGAGTTTTAGTATGCACGCAGGTGAGTAGGATGAGGCAGCTCGCTTGAGTGGACACATGGCGTTGAATAAGAGACTGGCATCGGAAGGCTCAGGGCGTGTTATGTTTTAATTACTTAGTTTTCGAAAGACAAGTTGGTTGTTTAAGACAAGTTTTGAATTGTTATGAAATGTTTTATTAAAGTTTTTATATTCCGCGAATGTTTTTAATTAACTCTGATATTAGAACTGCGTTTATGAGTAAATTCAACACGAAAGTAGGGCTACCGGTAACGGGGCCTTACACTTGTTATGGCTCGACATCACCCACTATCGTTTCTTAACCGTTTTCGTTCAAGTATAACCCGCACATACTATAAAGCTTGGACCTTTAAGCTTAAAAACGTTCGATACGAGGTTTAAGGGTTCATTTAATCGAGCCGCACAGGTTTATGGGTTCATTAGCTTCGTTTTAGCATCAAGTTTACAACTTTACGTTTCGGATATACCCGATCTATTCTCGTTCTAAGTTTTAAGGCTAAACGCTTATAAAAACGTAAACATTAAAGGTAAAAAGGCATACCTTTACGTGTTCTTTGGTCTTGGTTAGATTGTTTATGAACTCTAGATCTTGTATAAAGCTTGTATAATAAAGATCTACCCGAACTAGCGTCCACTTGATCTCGAATCCCTATCTACCCTCTCGGCCGTAAATGTGTGTAGTGATAGGTGTGTGTGTTTGAGTGTGTAGGCAAATATGGAAAGATGGAATGAGGATTAGGTTTTTAGGATGGTTTAAGGGGGTATTTATATCCCTTAAAGTCCATGGACCTAAGGCCCATTACCCTTTAATCCATCTAAATTATTCCAAGTCCATGATCTTTTCCTTATTAGATGTTAGTTAATATTATTTAACACACGACAACTTATCCAAATCTTTCTTTATATTATATTATAATATTTAGGATGTTACAAGTCTCCCCTCCTTAAAGATGTTTTGTCCCCGAAACCTATCTATTACTTAAAAAGATTAGGGTAAAAGTTGTGCATCTCATCCTCAGCTTCCCATGTGGCATCTGATCCTTTTCGATGCTTCCATATCACTTTCACCAATGGTATAACCTTTTGACGAAGCTGCTTCTCCTTGCGATCAACAATCTCTATCGGCTGCTCGATGTAGTTCAGTTGTTCATCAACCTCAATGTCCATTAATGGCACGTGAGACGTGTCATTAGCTAGACACATCCTCAAATGAGAAACATGGAAGGTCGAATGAATTCCTTCTAACTCATCGGGTAAATCCATCTTATTAGTTACTTCACCCACATGATCTATAATCTTGAACGGTCCAATGTACCTCGGACTCAACTTTCCTCTTTTCCTAAAATGGATAATCCCCTTCCAAGGCGAGATCTTAAGCATCACGTTGTCACCAAAGTTAAACTCAATCGGTCGTCGCCGCTTATCAGCATACGACTTCTGCCTGTCTTGAGCAGCTTTCATTCTAGCCTTAATCTGATCAAACTTTGAAGAAGTTTCTTGAACAACTTCTAAGCTTCCCATTTCTTTTTGACGAATCTCTCCCCAACACACGGGAGTTCTACACGTCTACCGTAAAGCATTTCAAATGGTGGCAATGGTAACTGTTGTTAAAGGAGAACTCTGCTTGATGCAGATGATCATCCCAACTTCCACCAAAATCTAAAACACAAGCACGTAGCATGTCCTCAAGGGTTTGGATCGTCTTCTCAGACTGTCCATCTGTTTGAGGATGATACGCCGTACTGATGTTCAATCTCGTTCCCATAGCTTCATGGAACTTTTTCCAAAACCTCGAGGTAAACTGAGTATCTCTATCAGACACGATCGATAACGGTACTCCATGCTTAGTTACTACTTCTTTTATGAACAAGATTGCTAACGTTTGTGACGAGATAGCCTCTCGTATAGGCAGAAAGTGAGCACCCTTGGTCAAACGGTCCACAATCACCCAGATGGTATCATGATACTTAGCTGTACGAGGTAGCTTAGTTATGAAATCCATGGTGATGTGTTCCCACTTCCATTCAGGTATTTCAAGCGGTCGCATCTTACCGTAAGGTTTCTGATGTTCAGCTTTGACTTGTAAACAAGTTAGGTACTTACTGACATAATCTACTACATCATTCTTTATACCCGGCCACCAATAATCTCTTTTCATGTCTTGGTACATCTTAGTAGCTCCTGGATGAATCGAATATCTTGACTTATGAGCTTCATCAAAGATTCGACCTCTGAGATCTCCATGGCGTGGAATCCACATACGGTCAAACCTAATCTTAACACCATGCTTGTTTTCCATCAACTCGTCTTGCTGACCAAAAATTCTTTCTTTCTTCACTAGCCCTTCATCTACCAGCACCTCTGCTTGTACTTTGACGATTTCTTCAAATAGGCTTGAGTTCATAATCAACTGGTATGACTTCACGGTTGCAATGACCTCCTCATTCTTACGGCTTAGCGCATCAGCGGCCACATTAGCTTTACCAGGATAGTACTTAATGTCGCAGTCGTAATCCTTTATCAGTTCTAACCATCTTCTCTGCCTCATGTTCAGCTCTTTCTGTTCGAAGAAGTACTTTAAACACTCATGGTCCGTGTAGATAGTACACTTAGTACCGTACAGATAATGTCTCCATATCTTGAGAGCATACACTACTGCTGCTAGCTCTAAATCATTCGTCAGATAAGTACTATCATGAACTTTCAACTGTCTAGACGTGTAAGCTATCACCTTTCCTCGTTGCATCAACACGCCACCTAACCCACGATGCGAACATCAGTATAAAAAACCAGATCCTCATCACCATCGGGTAAAGCAAGGATTGGAGCTTGTGTGAGTCTCTTCTTCAACTCCTGAAAAGCTTCTTCTTGGAACTTTCCCCAACTGAATACTATTTTCTTTCGGGTCATACCGGTCAATGGTGCGGCTATCTTGGAGAAACCTTCGATGAATCTCCTATAGTAGCCAGCTAACCCTAGGTATCTTCGTATATCAGTCGGATTATGTGGATTCTTCCAATTCGTAATCGCCTCAATCTTGGCTGGGTCCACGGTAATCCCTTCAGGATTGATCATGTGACCTAGAAATTGCACTTCTCGCAACCAGAATGCGCATTTCGAAAACTTAGCGTACAACTTCTCTTTCTTCAGAGTTTCTAATACTTCTCTCAGATGCTCGGCATGATCAGACTTGCTTCTGGAATAAATCAATATAACATCGATGAAGACGATAAATGACTTATCCAACATCGACCGACACACCCTATTCATCATGTCCATAAATACTGCAGGAGCACTCGTTAGACCAAATGACATTACGAGGAACTCGTAGTGTCTATACCGCGTCCGAAACGCTGTCTTAGGGATGTCTGCCTCTCACCTTCAACTGATGATAGCCTAATCTGAGATCTATCCGTGAGAACCAACTTGAACCTTCCAGTTGGTCATACAGATCGTCAATCCTTGGCAAAGGATATCTATTCTTTACCGTAAGCTTGTTCAACTCACGATAGTCTATGCACATTCTCATACTTCCATCCTTCTTCTTTACGAACAACACCGGTGCGCCCCACAGGGAAACACTTGGCCTTATGAAACCTTTGTCGAGGAGTTCTTGCAGTTGGGACATTAAATCTTTCATCTCGGATGGCGCTAGACGTAAGGCGCTTTCGCGACGGGTTGGGCTCCTGGTACTAAGTCTATCTGGAATTCTATATCTAGCTCCGGCGGCAACCCCGGAAGATCCTCAGGGAACACTTCTGGGTAATCGCGCACTATAGGAACATCTTTCATTTCTTTTGTCTCGGTCGTAGCGTTGACAACATACACCAGGTAGGCACCGCACCCTCGCCTTAACAAACCCTCGGCTTTTATCATCGAAATGACGTTAAGCCTAGAACTTTCCTTATCACCATAAACCGTCACCGCACTACCATCCAAGTACTTTAACCTTATTATCCTACTCTTACATTCTATCTTAGCTTCATACTTAGATAACCAATCCATTCCCAAAACCACATTGAACCCTCCTAAGGTCATAACATACAAAGTAAGAGGGAACTCATGTCCCTCTAACTCTATCTTACAGTCCTTAACCATTTTCATTATTTTAACCAAAGTGTCGCTAGCGGTTTCTACGATAAAAGTTTCAGACACTCGGCAACATTTCGTTTTAGCTAATTTACTAAATGGTGTAGCTACGAAACTTTTGTTCGCACCAGAATCAAATAATACAGAAGCGGATATACCCTTTACTAGAAACGTACCTGTGACGACATCCGGAATCTGCTTGGCTTGTTCCTGGGTTAACATGTAGGCTCTGGTCCTTGGCCTAGTTTGATCGGCATCATTCTTCCCACTCCCTCCAGCACCACCATCGGTGCACTCCTTAGCAAAATGTCCTGGCTTACCGCACTTGTAACATGCGGATTTTGCTGTACAATCGGGAGCATAATGCCCCACCTTTCCACACTTATAACAGGCATTCGATCCCAGCCTGCATTCACCACCATGGGCCTTACCACACTTATAACAAACATCCAATCCTTTACTCCACTTAAACTCACCCCATGCATATTTCCGCACGTCTTACACGATCTCTTCTCCCACACCTTCTGCTTCTTATCCTTTGAGTTCCACAACTGAGTACCGGGTCATTTAACATGAGCAACCCACTTCTTGTCCTTCTTTTCTTCTTCTACCACAATATCATCCGCAGCCAGGTCTGCATAAACCATCTCTGCGAGTTCGACAGCAGAGTCAAAGGTAGTAGGTTTACTCGTCCTAACTAGCATGCGGACTTTTTGTGGCAATCCCCTCATATAGAAATTGATTCTTTTAGCTTCAGTGTTGACCATATCATGCACCAACCTAGACATTCGATTGAACTCGGTGGTATACTCACGATGAGTCATCGTTCCAGCTTTCAAGTTCAGGAATTTCATCTCCGCCCTTTCAATCTCGGCGTCAGCACATAATTTCTTCATAACCAGTTCTTTCAGATCCTCCCACTTCATAGCCTTGATTTCCTCTCGACTCTTTCTCTGCTTAATGGATTCCCACCAATACATTGCCTCATCACCAAACGATTGGGTGGCGTAACCGACAGTTTGGTCGGGTCGGCATTCGCTAATGCGGATAATTTTATCCATAGTGGTTATCCACTGAAGAGTAGTGATTGCGTCTCCCAAACCAGTCAGCTTTGGCGGGTCACTTCCTTTGAAGGACTTATAGTTGCACCCACCTCGGCCTCTATTCCTGTCACCGACTTTTACAGACTTAACTCCACTCGAGGCCTCCCTCTCTTCTTCCTCATTTCTCCCACCTTCACCTCCTGCCCCTCCAGTTGTTCCTTCACGACTTCCAGCAGACCCTCCAGGAGTAATATTCTTCACAGTAGTGGCTACAGCTTGAACAATAGCTGCTTGAATTGCGGGATCCAGTTGAACCACTTCGTTGTTGATCAGACCTCCTCCAACTGTGCTCCCTTCATCTCTGGTGTTGAAAGTTATCTCAACCAAAGGTCGTTGGATACGACGAGCCCTGTCGAGATGCCCAGTGTGACCTCCAGCTCCCACATTTCCTTCCGTTCCAGCCATCGTATTCTAAAAGGAAAACACAAACGTCATCACTCAAGGAACTGTTTAGTACAAGGACAGTAAGGCAAACAGGTAATAACAGTGGCCAGCTGTGATTAGTTGATCACGTTACTTTCTGTGTCCTATACACTTCCCTTTATGAGTCTATTTGTGTTGGTTCTACTTTAAACAGTTAGTCAATCAAGACAATCAATTGATCCTATCCCTATCGTTCACGTATCATTTCCTCATCATTTAATCATACATCTTACCTTTGCTGAGCTTGCTTGAGCGACACATGGCATTCTTGGCTGGCAACTTCTTTATTTTCTTACTCAAATCCCATTCTCTGCTCGAGTCTAAGCATATAGGATGCTTAAATCTCTCTAAAATTTCTCTGAAACCAACTTGTAAGGCCCCATTACCGGTTCCTCACAATGGTCGTTGGATCTACTCATAAACACAGTTCTTTATATCAGAGTTAATTAAAACCTTACGCGGAATATAAAACTTTCATAAAATAATACATAAAAAATCATAAACATGTCTTAAAAGATTCTTCTTGTCTTTCAAAATCAAAACATAACTTATATAAAACATAGCGGGTCTTCAGATGCCAGACTTTTATTCTTCTGCCATGTGTCCCGCTCACGCCTGCTGTCGCATCCTACTCACCTGCGTGCATACTAAAAGTCAGCTACGCTGAGTGAGTTCTAGTTAATCATACATCATACAATATATACACTTACCTTCAATCATGCATCCAAAGATACATAATAATTATTTTACTAATTTACTTTCATTTCATACTATCATACATACGTACATACCTTATTACTTTCATACTTTATATTTACTGTCCATTCTATCTCAGATGTTATTAGGGTCTAATCCCTTCCTTTTCTATCTCAGATATTATTAGGGTCTGATCCCTCTTTCCTTTGTCTATCTCAGATATTATTAGGGTCTGATCCATCTTTCCTTTGTCTATCTCAGATATTATTAGGGTCTGATCCCTTTCTTGTCTATCTCAGATATTATTAGGGTCTGATCTCTTATTTCTTCATCTTCATACATATTATCTTTACATACCCGAAATATACATATACTTTCTTTTATCATTCATACATACTCATATGTTATATATATATCTAACATACACATCCAGCTATCATCATACCTCCCTTGTCAATACGTGCAATATCCGAAGATCTTTCACATACTGACAAGCTTTCATTCAAATTCAAAATATACATACATAAATAGCATATAAATCATACATGGCATACACTTACCATTTAAGGTAACTGTATTAACTATCACATCGAGTATGCACACAGCCCCGAAAACAAAACAAGGAAATGGGGCTAGAAACTCACCTGGATTCTGTTTCTTTCTTCGTAAATCGTAATTCCCTTTTTTAATTGTGCTCTGCTAACTGTATATGAGTTTCACGTATCAATACTCGTCCTATCGTATCAGATTACTTTTACTTAGGTTTTAAGCGAACTTAAACCTTAAGCGAACTTAAGCTTTAAGCAAACTTAACTTTAAGTGAACCTAGCATTAGCGAACTTAAGTTCAGGCGAAGTTAATTGTCCGAGCGAACTTAGCTGCGGGCGAAGTTGTATAGCGAAGTTATCTATGTGCGAACTTGCTTACAGTGAAGTTATCTATGGGCGAACTTGCTTACAGCGAAGTTGTCCAGCGATGGGATGATTTTCATCAGTCTTAACAAGCATCTTGCGATTTTTAATACCCTTGTTATGGCTCGACATCACCCACTATAGTTTCTTAACTGTTTTCGTTCAAATATAACCCACACATACTATAAAGCTTGGACCTTTAAGCTTAAAAACGTTCGATACAAGGTTTAAGGGTTCATTTAATCGAGCTGCACAGGTTTATGGGTTCATTAGATTCCTTTTATCATCAAGTTTACAACTTTACATTTCGGATATACCCGATCTATTCCCGTTCTAAGTTTTAAGGCTAAACGCTTATAAAAACGTAAACTTTAAAGGTAAAAAGGCATACCTTTACGTGTTCTTTGTCTTGGTTAGCTTGTTTATGAACTCTTGATCTTGTATAAAGCTTTGTATAATAAAGATCTACCCGAACTAGCATCCACTTGATCTCGAATCCCTCTCTACCCTCTCGGCCGTAAATGTGTGTAGTGGATAGGTGTGTGTTTTTTAGTGTGTAGGAAAAATATGGAAAGATGGAATGAGGATTAGGGTTTTAGGATGGTTTAAGGGGGTATTTATATCCCTTAAAGTCCATGGACCTAAGGCCCATTACCCTTTAATCCATCTTAATTATTCCAAGTCCATGATCTTTTCCTTATTAGATGTTAGTTAATATTATTTAACACACGACAACTTATCCAAATCTTTCTTTATTTAATATTATAATATTTAGGATGTTGCAATAAGAAAATATTTTTGGTTGAATTCAAATTGGTTGCGAATCTGAATTTCGAATCTAATTTGTCAAAATTTAGATTCGAATATTAAAAATTAGTTTTGTTGAACACCCGTGTAGTCAACCAATCTGTTTATATCCTGAACAGCATTACTCAGGTTGGCTCAGGATTTGATAAACTCGTAGCTTCTATAAAGTGATTGTAGTTTCTATATAATTTATCACGAGGGGTTTGATTAACCAACATAAACAAGCATTCTGTTGCAAACTTGTCGACACCGCTACATCGCGCGGGTTTCTGCTAGTATATATATATATAATATTCACGATGATTTACGATTATTGTTCATTAGTTCGTTTTCTATTCATTTTGTTTAATTAACAAAACTTTGAGATTTAAAGTCTTTATTTAAACAATTGCAAACTATCCGGGCATAATATGAATAGAACCCAAATAATTAAACCTTTATTATATCTTTTAACACATTTCAAAGTTCAAGATCCCCAATGTAACTATATTTTAAATTCTATTTAAAAACAATATGAAACTACAAGGACCAATTGTGTACATTTTATATAAAATTTAATATTAAAATATTATAACCCAACTTCCATCCCCCTAACCCCTTTGGTTTTCTAACAGCCGCCTTGGGCGACTGGAAATCATCTCCGGCAACCTTAAAACCCATTCAATGTTGTGTTACACATCAATTACAACTCGTAAAACCTTCACCCAGTAATGTTGGCTCCTAATCAAGGTTAATAATGCGTAACAACAACATAATATGTGTGAATCAATCCGAGAAACTGCCGGATTTTAATTAAAATACCAATAACAATCATTAAAGCCTAAACGCTCCAATTAAACTAATAAGTAGGACCTAAAACATCAACTAAACTCGTCAATGTCATCACTTTAATCTGAAACACTCTATAATCACGAAATAGTTTGTCAAAGTTGTTTTCCTACCAACTGTGGTTCATATCAAACAATAACATTACCATGTAATTGATATATATTTATGCATAGCTTTTAGCCGTACATTAAAACCTCCTACCTAATTTGATCAAACACGGAATGAGATAACAAATTAAAAAATCTAGGGTTTATAATGGAGAAGATGAACAAGTATGTTTACATATATATGTTTCTGTTGTTAAGCCAACTAACAAGCTAGTCCAGATGGTTTAGTCACTTGTGTATGGGCAGAAGGACCCGAGTTCGAACCCGGGTCAGGCCTTGTTTTTGTATTTTATTTTTTTTATCAATTTTATTTTATTATATTAATCAAATTAAACTATTAAAAATTATTACAAATCAAATAAAATTATTTTTAACATATATAACATTAAATATAAATTATATTTTATCATTTCTTAACCTAAAAACTAATCTTTATATCCGTCAAGTTTCGTGAAAACCTGATTAATATTATATTATTAAATACCATTTCGTTAACTTTATGACACGCTAACATAAATGTTTTCAAGATAAATTTACCGTTAAAATCGGAGTTCCATGAACGTTATAATTCTCATTTTAATGATAAACTAGTAATAAACTAAAATTAAAATAATAATCAAGTCGTTAAAATTTCGTAAAGCGTAAAACTAATATTACAATACAAAATGTCATAGAATAGTAAAAGATACATTAAAATAATGCATAACTTCTAAAACCAAATTAATTAACTTTTATTATCACGTTAGTTAGTCCTTAATTTTGTATTTTCAGTTATAGTTCGTGAGGTTCGATAGCTTCGATTTCTTTAACATGCTTTCGGTGTTTGTTTCTCTTTCAAATTCAATCTGAAAGTTGAGTTTCTAAACCCCCACCCTTTTAACGCTTTTACACATTTTGGGGTAACATATACATTTCCTATCAAATTAATTGCTTAGTTACTCATAGTTTCAAACTACAATTCGCATCATGGACTTATGTGTTACTTGATTACTTGATCAACTTACTTGCACGTGGTATCCTCAATAAATATGATCATACGCCCCCTTGCACTCAGGACCATTTTGTTATGAGTGGAAAAGGTACCCTCGATCCGGTTACGTTGGTTGTTACCAACTATAGAGGACCTTGCTTGCTCAATTATCCAAGTAAATTGGTTGTTACCAACTAAAAATGACCTTATTTTCACGATTATTACACGTGTATCATGGAATTGTATGGTTTTTTTATTATATATATCAAAACTTGTGTGAACTCGTCAACTATTTGTTTAGTTTACCTTTATTTTTTATATATGCTACAGGTATAATCATTAGCGGATGAGCACTATGTTAAGATAGAGATGGTTTCAAAATAAATATTTTATCAATATAAAACACTCATATCGATAAAATGATTTGAACTACTTATTGGGGTTTTTTAGCCAATGCTGAATCGATGACCTATTTATTGTGTATAAAGTAAGAAAAACTTCTTGGATTAAAAAAAGTAAACAACTTTGCTGACAATTACATATTTTTTGTTTGGTCAGAAGAGTCCTCCGAATATTTTGATCTTGAATTAGTGATTCCTTTTGATTTTGATATTTTGATTTCATTTTGGAATGTGACAAAAGAATAGAGGATAGGCTCAGTACATTAACAATCAAAATAAGGGAATTTATATTGAGCATGAGAGCCAAATGAATCGAAAGATTCATGTTTGGTTCGGGAAGGGATCATGGAATTTTTAAAATGAATGGAAAGATAATCTACTTTCATTAAGTGATTTATTAGATAATCGAAAAAAGAGAATCTTGAATACTATTAGAAATTCAAAAGAATTGCGCGAAGGGGCCATAGAACAGCTGGAAAAAGCCCGGGCTCGCTTGCGGAAAGTAGAAATAGAAGCATCTGGGCAGGCGGTGGAAACTACCAAGCTGGAGTATGGTAGGGGAAGAGGGAATTTCCGGTGGAGCGGTGAAATGCATAGAGATCGGAAAGAACACCAACGGCGAAAGCACTCTGCTGGGCCGACACTGACACTGAGAAACGAAAGCTAGGGGAGCGAATGGGATTAGATACCCCAGTAGTCCTAGCCGTAAACGATGGATACTAGGCACTGTGTGTATCGACCCGTGCAGTGCTGTAGCTAACGCGTTAAGTATCCCGCCTGGGGAGTACGTTCGCAAGAATGAAACTCAAAGGAATTGACGAGGGCCCGCACAAGCGGTGGAGCATGTGGGAGAAGACATTAGAACTTATGTTATATTAATAAATGGACAAGTTATCTAATTGTTCTTATAATTTTCTTGTATTTCTTGTTACAAACTTGTGTACTAGATATTTAAATTAATTAATGATAATATTGTCAGTTAATAGTGTCACATGTCTTTTGAGTAATTTGTAAGTCACACTCAGGCGCTTCAGCTTATGTCGGAGTGTTACATAAGGGGAGTGTTTGTGTGTGCTTTTTGAGTGTATGGAGGCGAAGGTGGAAATGAGGGTTTAGGGTTTTAGGGAGGTTTAAGGGTTTTTAAATACCCCTTAGTCCATTGACCTAAGGTCCATCACCATCCCTTATTCCATCTTTTATTGTGCAAGCCCACACTCTATTATTTTTTATTTAACTTAACTAAATAAAAGAATTTTGTTTACTTAATGGTGTGTCATTAATTAATTAAGGTAAATCATAATAATAATAGTAATAATAATAATAATAGAATGTGGGCTTGGATAATAAAAGATGGAATAAGGGTTGGTAATGGACCTTAGGTCCATGGGCTTAGGGGATATAAACACCCTTGAACCTCCCTAAAACCTCCATTTCACCAACTTTGCCTCCCTACACACACAAACACTCTCATCATTTCGTACCTAGATCTGAGCTGAAGAAATGTTAGATTTCGTGTTCAGGCATCATCAAACAACAAGAAATCCGTCTAAGATAACGTATTGGTCCAGATCCGAACCAAACCGAAACCCTAAAAGGTACGTTTTAGATGTAAAGGTTAAGTGAGTATTGGTTTGCTTTATGATTTGACACTAAGGAAAATCGGGCCTTATTATGTAAGAAAAATGTAAACTTGAACTTAAAAAAGATGTATGGAATGAGATGGGACAAATGAGTGACGTTTGGACCGTGTTATAATGAGAAAAATGAAGTTGTTATGGCCCGAAACTCGTTTTCACAGTAAAACTGGCATAACGGGATGTAAGGACATGATTAGGATTGGAAATACATGAAAAAGCATGTTTGAATCGAGTTCTGGAGAAACTTGATTCGTTTGTAATATAAATCAAATTGGAAAAGATTCGAATCTAACTAGCAGAACGATTTAAATTGAATTAGAAACAAATCGAATCGAATTATAATTCGATTCGATTGGTTTGAAAAATCGATTTGAATGGTTTGAAAACTCGATTCGATTGGTTTAAAATTTGATTCGATTAGTTTGAAAACACAATTCAAATGGTTTGAACACTCGGTTTGATTGGTTTAACAACTTGATTTGAATGGTTTGAAAACTCGATTTGATTGGTTTTAACCGCAACCAGGGGCTTTGCCCCTTGGACCCTTCTAGGGTTGCCGTCCTAGAAGCCCGCTGCCAGCGGCGCTTCCCCAGACCCCCGTTAGCTAGGGGTTTCAATAACCTAGAAGTATGATATAGTTAGAGGTAATTAATTGGTACTTATAATTATGGGATTTTTAGATGTATCCTCTTTTTAAGCCTCATAATTATATATATCCCCAATATTAAAACCTTAATTACAAATTTCCCATTTTAGCATGAAATTACCCTTTTGACCCTAATCAATTTACAATACCTAATTTCTTTTACATATATTCCTTTACCCTTTTAATTCCTTTATCAAATTTATACAACCTTTTGTTTTGTTTCATTTCCAAAAGGTTTCCTCATCGTTCCACTGCAAGCCCTAACCGGCGCCGACGATGAGACCTAACCGGCAACACTTATTCCTCCTACAAATAAATGTTATGTATGGTGGAATGAGAGAATGGTGGTTGAGGAAGGTGGGAGCAGATTAGGCTATGGTTTCAAGTATGGTGGTGACTAGTAGACGTGGTTTGTGATGGGTTTCTACGGTGGCGGTGACTGGAAGAAAGTGTGGTGAGTGGCGGAAGATGTGTGTACGATGGAGAGTGGTAGACGGTGGTTGTGGTGTTAGGGTTGGGGTTGTTAGTGGTGGAAACTGGACGGAGTGGTGAATGGTGGTGGTTCAATATCATAGATTCATGGATTTTTGTTCTTAATGAGTGTTGGAGACATTGAACATAGTTCATGGGTATTAATTTGTCAAAGAGTTCAATGGTATTATTTTTATCATATTTATTAGGACAACTGTATTTGATGTGCTATATGAAGAAACTAGTTAATGGAGAATTTGTAAACGAATCAAGAAAGAAAAAATAGTAAATGCAAGTGATTAAAAAAAACTAGATATTGAGGAAATATGTAATGAACTGTACTAAGAAGGACACCGTACCCTAAAAATATCTAAGGATGAAGGGCACCTGACCCTAATAATATCCGAGGATGGAGGGCACCCTTGAGTTTCTAACCTCATATCCTTGTTATGTTATTGGGGTTGTGTGCATACTCGATGTGATTAGTTAATACACTTACTTTAAGTGGAAATTTTATGATATGTGAATGTTTGATGATTGATATAGCAAATGTTAAGAGTATGTATGAAAGTATATATTTACATATATGATCAAATGTATGTATGGTTGTATGGAAAGAAGGGCACCATACCCTAAAAATATCTAAGGATGAAGGGAACCTGACCCTAATAATATCCGAGGATGGAGGGCACCAGACCCTAATAATATCCGAGGTATGTAGGGCGAAATGCTCTTTAAATGGCTGAGATAGTTGTGTATGCACTATGTATGTTAACAAAAAAAAGGTACGAAAGTTGAAAAAAAAGAATGAATGAATGTATGTATGGAAGAAAATTTAATAGGTAACGTATGTAATACGTATATCCGAATACGTATGACTAGTATTTGACCGTATTGTATATTGTTTATTTAACTAGAACTCACTCCACGTAGTTGACTTTTAGTATGCATGCAAGTATATAGGCTAAGGCAGCTAGCTTGAATGAAGACACATGACATTGGACTGAAGAGGCTGACATCTTGAAAAGAATATTATGATATTTTAGAATTACTTTTTAAATTGTAACGTCCTGCTTTTTTTTAATAAATAAAAGAAATTTCGTTTACTTAAGGGTGTGTTAATATCTAGTAAAAATTAAATAAAATGATAGAGTGTGGGTTGGGTCAATAAAAGATGGAATAAGGGATGGTGATGGGCCTTGGGTTTATGGGCTTAAGGGTATATAAACCCCCTAAACCTCCCTAAAACCCTAAAACCCTCATTTCCATCTTCTAGCCTCCATAACACACACAAACACCTTCCTTTATCTCGGACCAAGATCCGAAGGAAAAGACCCGAGCTCGTGGGTGTTAGAGCATCTTGACGAGCAAAACATACACCAAGACTAGATTGTGTTGGTGAAACCGATTCGTCTAAGGTATGTTTTATAACTAAAAACTTGTTCGTTTATGCTCGGCTCGTTTAGTATTCCTAGATCTATATAAATGGTAAAGACGAATCAATCGCAATGATTCTTGTTGAAATTTGTTAACATTTGATAGGTTAATTAATCGAATATTGTTCCGTATACATATATCGATTAAACGCACCATTAAAACATAATGTTTAGGTGTTTGGTTGATTGGGGTTCATAGGTGTTGTGTATACGAGTTTATTGATGCCAATTTTGTGTTGTTTCATAGTGATTCATGGACTAATCAAAAATCTGGTGCTTGTTGACCATCTAAGTTCTTATTAATTTTGACTTTGACAATTTGAGTCAGAGATTGGATAATTACTGATGTTCATTCGTTATGATAAGCAAATAGTTGGTCATTCATTGAACTATTATAACGAATAAGTCACACTCGTGTGCTCTTGTAACGAATGAACCTCTCATTCGTCTTATAGAGGTCACGAATGATCTTACCCATTCGTTATTCATTCATTCGTCATGATGAGACAGTGAATCAAACCATTCGTTATAATATACACTCGTGTGCTCTTGTATCGAATGAACCTCTCATTCCTCTCAAAGAAGTCATGAATGGTCTTATTCATTCGTTATTCATTCGTCTTGATAAGACACAGATCAAATATTCGTTAAAACGAATGGAACCATTCGTCATAACGAATGAGAGAGCGAATAATGCTTACCCAGAATAAAATTATCATTTAAGTATTTAATGAAAATTTGGTTTTGATTTAATATTAAATCTCATTCGATTCGATTGGAATCTGTCATAATTTCATTCGATTGGATTAGTTCAAACTTAAGTTTTTCTAATGAATGTTTAGTAAATGATTGTTATGAAAATAAAAATTTTCAAATCAACCCCAGCCAGGGGCTGCTGCACCTAGACCCCGCTGCTAGGGGCGCTTCCCCCGGACCCACATTCATTGAGAGTTATATTAAACTAGAAATATGATATAGGTAGGGATAGTTAATTGATACGTGTAATTGTTATATAGTTAGCCGCACCCAGTTAAGGAAATGAATTGCCAATAACTCTGAAAGGAACCAAGCTCAGGTGAGTTTCTAGCCTCATTTCCTTGTTATGTTTTCGGGGTTGTGTGCATACTCGATGTGATTAGTTAATACACTTACCTTAAGTGGTAAGTGTATGATATGTGATTGTTTATGTATGATGTATGAATGATATATGAATGTTATAGAAAAGATTGAGAGTATGTATGAAAGTTTATAAAAATGGATAAAAAGAAAGGTATGGTATGGTTGTATGGAAAGAAGGGCATTGGACCCTAATAATATCCGAGATTGACGGGCACCTGAACCTAATAATACCCGAAGATAAAAGGCAACGGGCCCTAAAAATATCCGAGGATGGAGGGCACCGGACCCTAATAATATCCGAGGATGACGGGCACCGGAACCTAATAATATCCTAGAATGAAGGGCACCCGACCCTAATAATGTCTGAGGTATGTAGGGAGAAATGCTCTTTATAATGTAAGGATAGTTATGAACGTACTGTGTATGTTATAGGAAGAAAGTATGAAAGAATGAATATATATATGTATGGAATAATGATAAATAGGTTAAATATATAATATATATATATATATATATACCTTCGGGTATGTATATGTGAATGTGATGTATGTTGCATGATTAACTAGAACTCACTCAGCATAGCTGACTTTTAGTATGCATGCAGGTGAATAGGCTAAGGTAGCTCGCTTGAATGAAGACACATGGCATTGGACTGAAGATATTGGCATCTTGAGAAGAATGTTCTGCTGTCATATTTAATTATGTTTCTAGAGTTCAGGTTCTAGTTCCATAGAAAATATAGATGGGATTGTCTATAATGATATACAAATGAAAGATTTTCTCAAGATTCTTATTCATCTACTTGATATTTTGAAAATGGGTTGGTTGAACTTGAAAATTCACTCATTGAAATTGAATAAGTAAACAATTTAATTGGATTTGGTTGGATGGTACTAACAAAATCGTGTGCTTACTCCCATTTCTTATTGAATTAACCGATCAACTTGTCATCGGACATTAATTTTGAATGCGATAATCTAGAAATATAGGCCTTCTTAGTTTCAGAATGAATATAGTTATATGATAAACGATCATATCTAGAGTTTTTTTGAAAATTTTCTTCTTTATGTGGTAATAAATAGACTTTCAAGTTTTGTTTTTTTTTTTGTAATAAAATAATTGGTCTTTTTCATAGGAATACCATTTCTTTAGATCCTTATTTTGAGACGTCTGGCACTTCTTTTTTCCATTTCACCCTTTTTGTGGGACTAATCTAGACCATGTAATCTGAGATAAATCGTATTGATAATGACCTTTTAACCAGTTTTTCTAGGGATTCATTCCATAATTTGGAAGTTTATTATGTGTTACTTCGGAATCAAATATCCCTTGTCTTCCAATAAAATCCTTTATTTCATTCTTAAGAAAAAAAGACGGTCCATTATACTGAAGAATAGATCTTAACTTATTGAAGTGAATAACCTGGGTTTGTGATAATTTTAAAAATACATATTTTTGTGACAAGTAAGATAAATCAAAAAAAATATGTGACTTCCTATATCTAAGATTATCAAAAGCCTTTTTTATATTGATAGTCGAAATAAAGTCCATTTTATTTTTTTTTTCTTTTCTTGATTTGTTTCGTTATTGTCAATGTATTTCTTAATAATTTTTTTTGTTGATTCTATAAAAAGTTGTAGAGCGATTCTGCGCATATTAATGATACATAGAAAGATATTTATGTATATCTTTTCAAAGAAAAATTGAACTATTAAATTAATATTTTTTATATTGAATATTTTCCAAATTTTTGGCAGTGATTTTCCATTATTCTTTTTATTTTTTTTCTTTATTTCTATTTGATTTATAATTGTGTTTCTTTTATCAATTCTATGTTTCATTTCTTCTTCTGCCTGTGAATAATTTGTGAAACCTGTAGATCGATTTTGACTAAGTGATTCATGAATTCTCGGATTGCTTATTATAGAATCCTTTTCTATTTCAGTTTCATTTGATTTCTATATTTCTCGTGGTATAAATAATGGAATTTTCTTTCCTTTTAAAAGTTCTTTTAGTATTTATTTTAAAAATAAAAATGCTTTTTCTTCTTTTTTTTAAAAAAAATCTCTTCGAACTCTAAAATTAAATTTTCTTATTTCGACTTTATAGTCTATATCTTTCAAAATTGGTTTTTCTTGTAAAGAACCCATTTCGGTACTAAGGGTAGGTTGATAACCCACGGCGGAAGGCATTCTACCCAACAAGGCGGATACTTCAGATCCTGCTTGGACAAAACGGAAGATATTGTCAACAAATAAAAGAACGTCTTGTTCATTAACATCTCAGAAATATTCCGCCATAGTTAGGGCAGTCAAACCAACTCTCATATGAGCTCCCGGTGGTTCATTCATTTGACCGTAAACTAGAGCTACTTTTGATTCTGCAATATTGTTCATTAATTACTCCATATTCTTTCATTTCCATGTAAAGATCATTTCCTTCACGAGTCCGTTCACCGACTCCGCCAAATACAGATACGCCTCCGTGAGCTTTGGAAATATTGTTAATCAATTCCATAATGAGTAGAAATAAATATTTGAATGATGTTTAGACAAGTTTTTGAAAGGTTATGTAATATATGGTTGACTTATTATATTCCGCGAAAAGTTTTATTCACTCTGATATTTAGAACTGTGTTTATGACAAAATCCAACGCCAAAGTAGGTCACCAGGACTGAGGCCTTACAAGTTGGTATCAGAGCATAAGTTCGAGAGAAATAAGCATCCTACATGCTTAGACTCGAGCAAAGAATGGGACTTAAGTAAGAAAAGAAAGAATATGTCAGTTCAAGAAAGCCATGTGTCGCTCAAGCAAGCTGGGTAAAGGTAAAGTACATGATTAATTTTATGTGTAATGTAGAAATGTGAAAGTAAGTTAACTTACTTTCTAAAGATAAAGGTGTATGATTATATGAACTGTTTGATTGTTAACTGTTTAACAGTAAATCCTAACACAAGTGGAATCACAAAGGGAAATGTATAGGACACAGAGAGTAACATGATAAGCTAATCACAGCTGGCATTGTTTTACATGTTAACCTTACTATCCTTGTACTAAATAGTTCCTTGAGTGACGACGTTTTTGTTTCCTTGTAGAATACTAATGGCTGGGGAAAGAAAGGTTGTTGGCCAAGGAGGTCGTACTAAACGTCGTGGTAGGCCACGTATTGTCCGAGAACCTTCTAAAGAACCAGTTACTAACACGAGAGAAGAAGGAAGTGTAATTGTGCTTGATCAGAGTAACAATGAAGGGTATCAACTGGATCCTGCTGTTAAAGCCGCCATTGCTCAAGCTGTAGCTGCTGTAGTGAAGAATCTGCATCCTGATAAGTCTGCTGAAAACCATGCAAGGACTGCTGAGAAGACAGAAGAAGATGGTAAAAAGGATGATGAGAATGAGAAAGATGACTCGAGTGAAGTTCGATCTATGAAAGTTTGTGAAAGAAAGAGAGGTCGAGGTGGGTGTAACTACAAGTCATTCAAAGGTTGAGACCGGCCAAAGCTGACTGGTTTGGGGGGATGCAATTGCTACTCTCCAGTGGATAACCGCAATGGATAAGCTTATTCAATTTAGTGACTGCCGTCCTGACCAGGCGGTAGGTTATGCTACCCAGTCGTTTGGTGATGAGGCTATGTTTTGGTGGGAAACTATGGAACAGAGAAAGACTCGAGAAGAGATTAAGACTCCAAAATATTTTCCTAAATACACAAAATTACATTAAATACAAAGTCACAAAATATTTAAAAATTACATAAATTATCATTTATACATAAATTACACAACACAAAATACACATATTACATCAAAAACACAAATTACTCAAATTATAAAACTTATATACACTACACAAATATGTAACTATGGAATTGAATGTATATTACAAATTACCCAAATTATACAGGTTACATACTGTACAAATATTACATAAATTACCAATTACATATATTACACGAAAATACACATATTACATAAAAATGCATAAATTATTCAAATTACCCAAGCTACATAAATTATAAAAATTACATACACAGATACACTACAAAAATACATAGCTTTCATAAATCCAATAAAAATTACAAAATTATACAAGTTATATACAATAAACATTTTACATAAATTACTACAACACGAAAATACATATTAAATTCGAAATGATTTAACTTCATAAAGAAATGAGGTGTTTTAGGTTTACTTTAATGGTTTAAAGGAAAAAAAGAAAATTTAAACAAACAATATTTGGATAAGAATCATTTAACACACTACATTAGGTAGGATATATGACTTTTTTTAATGTGAAACAGATAATAAAGTAAAGAGAGATAATGTGTCAGATATTAATGAAGAGAGAGAAGTAAAAAATAGTAAATTACTTAAGTGTGCATTTAACAACAAGACAAAAAACTGATGTGTTAAGAATATATATTGGTGGATTTAGTTCTCAATTTCTTAAAACTCAACAAGGTTCTTTATTGAAATCAAACATATATATATATACTAGTAGGTGCCTGCGCAATGCGGGGTGTTGCTGATTTACAATGTGTTACTCGTTTTGTGTTAGTTTATCTTTGCTCTCATGATATATTATGTATTAGTTTTGTTAGTTTTCGTATTCGTCATATCGGCATGGTCTATCTATGCCATGCGCATTACATAACTCAATTAAGTAAAGAAAAGTCATAAATATAAATAAGACAATATAAGTCATAAATACCATTTCAGTTTTAATAAACCAACACAAGAATAAGAAAACATAAGTCTTATACATAACCATTTAAAAATAAGCATCCATGTGCTAACCACTAGATAAGATAACTTTTACTCATATTCCTTACACATCTCAATAACCTCATCTGCGTATTTTGACCACCATTCTTCATCCAAATCGGTACCAAGGTCTTCTTGTTTGACTGCTCCAGTAACTTGATTATGAGTTTCTACAATCTTCTCATCCTTTTGACAAGAAAAATCAGAAAAATAAAGTAACAAATATAGAAAATTTTACAGGAACCTCACCTTTTGACTAAAGATATGTTGCAATTACACTCATGCCATGCCATACACCGACCCTATTTTTAAATCAAAAGGGAGAGAATTAAAAAAAATTGACCAAGTTAAAATATACAAGTTAGTATATATGTGTTAATTTCCTACTTTTAACCATGATCACAATTAGCAACACTAATTTTAAAAAACTACCCTAACCAAAATTATAAATAACTTTACAAAAAAACTATGTTGAGCGTGTCTATTATTTCAAAACTTATTCAAGTCTTGTCACGTGACATCCCGAAATTTCTAAAATAATAAAATAAGTAGGAGTTAGTATGGGTCGGGCTAGTGTTGGATAATGGATATGGGTTATGGACTTGGGAAGGAAGGAAGAGACCATGGGCTTGAGCCCATGATCCATATATATAAGCCTTAAATTCCCATTTCTATTCATTTCACACATATTCCATACACCACCAAAACACACACTTAGCTCTCTCTCATCCTACTCTCTCTCTCTCTCTCTAGCCGAAACCAAGAAGAAGAAGAAGAAGAAGGATCGATTTCCGACCCAAGGTAATGATAGTTGTTATTGTAGAGATCCTCTCCCGTTAGATCTAGTCACGAAACGACGAGCCGACACCGTTAAACCATTGAAGTTACTAGATCCGGGTGGAATCGGGTATAAACCGAACCTAAGATGAGCTTAGGGATCACCCTAGCTCAGATCTGGATCGAACGGGACGAAAAACGGTTAAAACGGTGGTGAAACAAGCGAGATCTCGCTTTTCCGGCGAGATCCTGTTATTCCGACAACAGCGGCGCCGGAAAGTCGACACCGGAGAATGTTTGTACGATGTCAGAAAAGTCTGACATTCTGACCTAACCCTAGTTCATTAACGGGAAGTCAACGAATTAGAGGTAATTCGTTAACGGGGGTTCACGAATTAGGTGTAGTTCATCATGTGATTCGCTAATGAATGTTTAACGAACTAGCCTTAGTTCGTGATCAAGTTCATTAAGGAATATAATGAATTAAGAAGGCCCAATTCGTTATATGGACTGATTCGTCTAAGGACCAGTTCGTTATAAGGTCAATTCGTCATAAAGTAACGAATCAGCCAATTCCTTATGATAGGTAGAAGTAGAGAATGAACTCCAGTTCGTAAAGACCACGAACTAGAAGTTTGGCAGAATTACAGATTAGTCCTTGGACTTAGAAAGGAATGATATAATTTCATAATAGCCCTTGAACTTTGATAATTTATGAAAGATACTTATAAAGGTTAACGGGTAACGATTAACTAACCAGGTAATGATTCAATGAAGTAAAACCGGCTTAGACGCGTAAGACTAATTAAGTAGCAATGTGAATGACTAGAGCGGTATTTAATATTGCATTATTAAATAGTTAGCCGCGCACAGCCCAAGAAGGATTAACCATTAGCAGAAGAAATAACCGAGTTCAGGTGAGTTTCTAGCCCCATTTCCTTGTTATGTTTTCG
Source organism: Bidens hawaiensis (assembly GCF_021521415.1). NCBI lineage: Eukaryota > Viridiplantae > Streptophyta > Magnoliopsida > Asterales > Asteraceae > Bidens > Bidens hawaiensis. Next base: position 75,549 of record NW_027496170.1, read on the forward strand.
GGGCTGTGTGCATACTCGATGTGAAGTGTGAATACACTTACCTTAAGTGGTAAGTGTATGATATAGATGATATACGAAGTAGCTATTATATAATGATTGTCGGTGCGTGAATGATCTTCGGATATTGCACGTATCATCAAGGTAGTGAATGTCTAGTGGTTATTAGTGTGTATGATTTCTATGATGTGACTTGCTTATTACGTAATTAATGTGCTGGTAGGAAGTGGGTTATAGACAAGTAGAAGTATAGTGAGATAGAAATAGATAGGGGTCTAGTAATAGTGTTAGGGGCATAACGCGAGCACGTGGTAGAGTGAGTCTATACGTGCCTTCGTTATTAAAGTTGCATAAGTGGCATAAAGTGGCATAAGTGGCTAAGTTGTAGGGGTAATTAAGAGGCTAAGCTGTAGGGGTAATTAAGTGGTTAAGCAGTAGCAGGTTAGACAGTGGGTTATGTGTCTTCGGATACGTATATGATGTATGTAGTGGTTGTATGGTAAGTTTTTTGATTAACTAGAACTCACTCAGCGTAGCTGACTTTTAGTATGCACGAAGGTGAGTAGATGAAAGAGCTAGCATGAGGATGTCACATGGCATAGATTGAATGGCTGGCATATGAAGATGGAAGAAAACATGTTTTAAATATAATGTTTTGTGTTATGGTATCAAAGAAAAAGGTTTAATGTTCGTAACGAATTATTTGAGTTAAGGTTTCCGCGAAAGTTTTAAAACACTCTGATTTGTAGAACTGTGTTTATGAGTAAATCCGACGTTAAAGTGAGGCACCTGGAACGGGGCCTTACATGTCATTATCACGTTTTGTCCAGAGTTCAAATCACCATTTTTTTAAAAAAAAACCCATCGTGACATGGAAAAAAAAACGAACCGAACCCATTGTGATGATAATATAAAAACTAAAAAACTAACCCAAACAGATTTAAAAAGTCCAAAAACCAAACCCATCCGTTATGTTATATATAAAAATTATAATTAAAATGCATGTTTAATATATTTATAAATGTATATAAATTATTCAACAAATAACAAACGAGCCTAGTGCTCGGCTCATCTCGTTTGCACCCCTTATAAATTCAAACAAAGTATAAATAAAAATATAAATACAATATATCTACCTCTAAATTCATATGATCAACAATATGAATAATAGAATCACCTCCTTCACAAGGTCTAATGAGGTAACCTCTAGGCAACATTTTGGCATGTTAGGACCGTTTTGAGTGTTGGTTAGTGATCTTTCACAAACCTACAAATTTTCATATAACAGAAAATCAATTGCTATAAATAAATTTATAATCAAGAAATAGAATATGAGATGCTTTAAATAAATTTAAGTACCACTAAACTACCATCTTCGGTAGCAGAATTGTAACGCAACAGCCAGAAATCATGTGTAGGAGCCAAGGTTTTAGGAGCATAAAGCTACACCAGTAAATATAATCAGAGTTAATCAAAGCATAAACTCAAGGGCAAATCGAGACCGCGATCCAACAATTTCCGAAGTAAAAGATCGTCTCCCCAAAGTGTATCAAAGCATAAACTCAAAGGCAAATCCATCCTACCACGAGCCAACATATGCTCGGTTTCTAGAAAAACTCCCTCAACTGTATCATTAATTTAACCATCAAACATTAACAAAAAAGTTGATGCGCCAAAGTTCGTGATAAAAAACTTTAACCATCAAACATTATATAATAATTGCAATACCTCTTTCAGGCTAGTAGAAATAAAATAAAAAATTCAAGACTCACCATCGAACATTAACAAAAAAGTTTTTAATTTATGTTCATGAATGTTTTTTTGCGTTCGTTCATGCTTGTTCGTGTGCATTTGTTTGTTCACGTTCGTTAATATATTCATGTTTATTTTTTTGATTCATTAGAACACATTGTTCTTTTCATTACTTTTAACTGGATTTAGCTAGGTTATGCTTGTCCATCTATGTTCAGTTATGTTCGTTAGTTTACGTTTGAAAATTGTTTGCTTATATTGTTAACCGAAGAACATCAACGAACACGAAATGTTCATTTTCTTAAGTCTAAACACGAACAAGAAAACCCCTTTCGGTTAATTGTTAAACGAACAAACACGAACATGCTCGGTTCGTATTCGTTTACAAGCCTATATAACAGAGTTAGGTTGAATGGGTCAGGTGAGGTCCAATTAGGTAGGCTAGTGAAACTTTTTTTCCATTTCTAAGGACGATAAAAACGTAGCTAGGAATACCAAAACAATATTCACACAATATTAATCTAAATCTTTAAAGAGATTGACTTAGGAGGTTGTATTAGGGATGAGCAAAGTCGGTACCGGTACCGATTGGTACAGGTACTGTACCGAAACCGGTACCGTTGGTACTGAATCCGTACCAAAGTTTTGAGTTTCGGGATCGGTACCGGTACCGGTACGGTACTGGTATTTCCTGAATTTTTACCTTCGGTACCGGTACAATCCCGGTACCGGTACCAAGAATTTCCGATTTTCAGGATCATTATTTTCGGTACCGGTGCGGTATCGTGCTCATCCCTAGGCTGTATGCAACTGTACAATAAAAATAGACATCAGGTGAGCTTCATCCTATTTGAACCGCACTCGTTTAACTAATTATTATATTTGACCTTTTTGAGATAAAACACAACCCAAATCGACCCATTCACAAATAAATGGGTAGGGGTACAACTTTAAACTACACTTATATAAAAAGACACGCTTTGTCCAGAGTTCAAATCACCATTTTTTTAAAAAGACCCATCGTGACCTAGAAAAAAAACGAACCGAACCTATTGTGATGATAACTATAAAAACTAAAAAACTAACCCAAACAGATTTAAAAAGTCCAAAAACCAAACCCACCCGTTCGTTTATATTTTATGTTATATATAAAAATTATAATTAAAATGCATATAAAAATATTAACTATAAAATAAAATTTTGAATGGTGAAAATACCACTAACACAAACTTGGTACCCGAATCAAACAAGCCATTGACACTAACCATTCATTCTCTCTTGTTAATATTTGATCAGCATTGACTCCTAAATCCTACAGATTCATGATTCCCAATATGCCCCTGGTAATTGCAAATCAGAGCATCCAAATCTATTGACCTGTAAGCCAGCCGACGAAGAAAAAAATATATTTATGTCAAACACATGATGCATTTAAATTTAAAAATGAATTTGAATAAGAGAGATTCTAGAATTTGTATATATAGCGCTACAAACAATACGTGTCAAATGGGTGTTGAGCATATTAAAAACTAAATTTTCATATAACAGAAAATCGGTTGCTAAAAATAATTTTATAATAAAAAAATAGAATATGAGATGCTTTAAATAGACTTAAGTACCACTAAACTGCCATCTTCGGTAGCAGAAGTGTAACGCAGCAGCCAGAAATCGCGTGCAAGAGCCAAAGTTGTAGGAGCATAAAGCTACACCAGTAAATATAATCAGAGTTTATATAAGTGAAAAGAAATGTTAACAAGTAATGAACCACTATATAATTAATTGTTACCAACCTGCATATACAAAAGCTCAACAGTTCCATCATTAGAATCGAGACCGCGTTCCAACAATTTCCGAAGTAAACGATCGTCTCCCCAAAGTGTAGCAAAGCATAAACTCAAGGGCAAATCCTTCCTACCACAAGCCAACATATAACAGAAATGTTGTTATGCACATATAACAGAAATGTTGAGCATATTGAATATATCGTTTTTATGCACATAATCTCCTAAAAATTCTAACTATATATATTTACTTTTCATTCTTACTCGAGCTACCAGCTTTTTATTTCTTTTTTTTTATTATTATAAACCCATGCATTTTAAACCATAATCATGAAGTAAAAATAAAATAAATGAAATAAAATAAACCCAAAACAACAAGTTAAACAAATTTAATCACCCAGTCTTCTTGTAATTTAGCAAAAATTTGGGATCAAGTTTCAGTTTTTTATTAAACTGTCGCCTTTATGAAAAGATCCGAACATGGAATCATATTGTTTAAGTTGCTGTCACAAGGATTCATGTTCAACGTTATTTTGACATGAAGAGAAAGGTTGATAGCAGGTATAACGAACTTAGCATGATTTTCATTGCATCACTGATATGAATTAGGTTCAGTTCGGCATAAAGCTTAGATGGACATCACTCATGGACCTTTGATGCCTCCTATCTCTTCTCAAAGCGTATTTGGCTTTCCCCAGATCACCCCAATTTGACTCCAACCCCCTAGTGTTTGATCAAAAGATTTTTATAGATAAACAAACAATAATTTAAGCTTTAAGGTTGAACGTTGGACTTACAAGCCATCCGGATTTACAGGCCTTTCATTCGAGACATGACACGACTTACTTTTATGCCCCCATCTCTGTAGTTCTAGTTTGACCCTTTAAGCTTTTAAAAAATAGATTTTAACAGCACAAATTATATGCATACTCATAATTTTTTTTTTCGTTTTTTTTATAAAAATAAACATAATAGCACAAAAACACATCACAAACACCCCAGATGCTTTCAGTCTTTAGATAAATGGCTATCCTGTGAATCTACAAGTAGCTCACCGAACAAAACATATACAAGTATCTATTATTCAAACTTGAGCAACCGACATAATTTTAAGCTAGATTGAAGTTTGAAAGACATAGACAAAACTTTTATAAATTAAAATTTTTTTATTTTTTTTATTTTAAACACACACACACATTGTTTTTGAATTTTTTAATCCCCCCGGTATCAAAGCCCTTTTTATTTAAACACACACACACTGCTTTGATACCAATTGTAGGTCCCGAATCTGGATCACTACATTTATGATATCAATATAACAAGTATATGTGCAGAATACCGATACTTGGTGATTCAAGAACACGAATAAACACAAGAGGATAACACGAAATTGCTTCAAAACACACGTATATTGAGATACGTCGGGTGCTTCAGCACTTACAATACACAAAGACTCCAAACCAGTGAATGAACAACTCCCTCTCTAGTTTCTACTCACCAACTCTCTTAATGTTAACAACCTAAACCCTATACACATATTCTCTATATATAGGGAAGCTAACAACCAAGCCCAAGTAAAGCCCAAAGCCCACCGAGATCCTTTAAGGATCTCGGTTTACATATATCACATACAACCAAAACCAATTAACTAGAACTAAGTACAAACCACCAACTATGGACCCAACACTAACTGTTGCCGTCACCGTCGATCTTCAAAGGTTTCACCACTATCGTCGGTCTTCAATGTGTATATATCATTCAGATCTAGGCGACTTTGATGACCGGAAACCCTAGATCTGTGGTGAGAGAGAGAGAGAGAGAGAGAGAAAGAGAGAGAGTTTTGGGTGGGATATGAAAAGCAAAAGTGAATATGTTGGATTGTTGGCTGGATATGGACGGGATTTCAAAATAAACCAAGATCTGAAAATTAACGCATTAGATAGTTGTAAGCTAGGCTTCAAGTCTTGTAAACTCTTAATTTTAAGAGTTTTGAGTGAAATTATGTTATTGTTCTTCCTATATATATATTTTCAGACTAGTAGGTGCCCGCGCGATGCGACGGTGATGACAATTTGCTACATGGTACTCATTTTTGTTAGTTTATCAATACACTCATGAAGAGCATGTAATTCGATATCGGTTCAAATTTGGTACCTTTATATATTAGGAGCCGGATTCCAAGTGGATGCTATGTGTTCTTCGATGATTGCTGCTATTGATTTCATATATTATTGTAGAGACATACGAAAAAATAGCAAGACATGAATCAAAAACTCTTTAATATAAAATGTTAGTGATCACACATGATAAAAGCTCTTTCATTCTCTTATATACTCTCTATCTCTCTCTACCATATCGTATGCTCTAATATTTGTGTACTTCAAATATGGTTGCTATTAAGTTAAGTGTTTTTTTTTTTTTTTTGTTGAAAAATTCATTACATTTAATAATATACAATGATTATGGGTTTGGGTTTGGTATCCAAAAATTGGAAACAAAACACCCGCACGGATCTTACTGTGTATTATGTATGTCTTTAATTGCAATTTATTCTAGGAAGATATTAGTACATCTACAATTGTGCCCTTTTTATACTTAATACATGTTACGGTTTTGTTTTAGTTTGGATGACAAGCATGCTTTGACTTGGATGGTAAAACAAGATTGCCTTGATATACTTTGCAAGGCATTTAGAACAATATTCCATAATTACAAAATATCAAACACTATTTGATAGTTACAAAATATGGATCAGTAGTTACAAAAGAAGATTGAAGTTGGTTGCATATCACCTAGTAGCTAAAGGCATTACAAAAGAAGACACATGTTGGTAGCCATGATTACTTTGCTGCATATCCCATTAGTTAAGGCCCATAAGCATTAGATTTGATAGCATTCATCTATGTCTTTTGTTTTTATTGCCACCTACTTCAGTATTTGCAGAGATATAGGGATTCTCATAAATTAAAAACAATATGTTTGACTATACTAAGAGATTAACGTGCACATAGGCATACAGACACAACAAAGATTGTACACGACAACAATTCGGGTAACAATGTGATTCTCTTACAGATAATCCTAAATGAAATTCAATTATCTTTATAATATGAAACTTCCTCAAGACGGTAACCGAGTTCTAGTTGGGTTGTTTCTTGTCAGTTTGGTAATTGATTACGGTTAAAATTTAATTAGTCTTGATATAGACGTGCACAAAATCGGGTATTATTTAAACCCGGAACCGGGTAGGAACCGGTTTCGGGTATGGTCAACAAAAGTCAAACCGGGTTCGGGTAGGAACTAGTTCCGGGTATAGTCGGGTATTTGACCTGGTTTTGACCGGTTCTTCTAGGTTTTTTCAGGTTTTGACCGGGTATTTCCTATTCCGGATCGGTTCCTGTAAGGCCCCGAACCCGGTAGCCCTACTTTAGCGTCGGATTTACTCATAAACACAGTTCTTCAATCAGAGTTTATTAAAACTTTTCGCGGAATATAAAACATCAATCATTTGTTACAAAACGTTAAACTTTTTCTTTGATACCATAACACAAAACTTTATATTTAAAACATCTTTACTTCTTTCTTCAGATGCCAGCCGTTCAATCCATGCCGTGTGTCGTCCTCATGCTAACTCTGTAATCAGCTCACCTGCGTGCATACTAAAAGTCAGCTACGCTGAGTGAGTTCTAGTTAATCGAACGCCATACAATACATACACATACATACATATCCGTAGATACATATCCATACTTCACTAGTTACCCTTCTGTTCTACATACATACTTGCTACCATACATACATATCTACAATCACTAACCTCAGTATACCGAGAGTACGTTCATAGTCCACCGTCTATACCTGTACTCAAGGTCGTGAACACGTACAAGGTTCGCAGTCCTTACCCATGTTCACCATTTATGGTACGTACAAGGATCGCGGTCCTTCCCTATACCATAGTACATCCACAACACGTACAAGGTTCGCAGTCCTTCCCTATGTTGCAACCTAATTCATAGCACGTACGAGGTTCGCAGTCCTCCCCTATGCTACAAATACAGCACGTATAAGGTTCACAGTCCTTTCCTATGCTGTAACCTAATTCATAGCACGTACGAGGTTCGCAGTCCTCCCCTATGCTACAAATACAGCACGTATAAGGTTCACAGTCCTTTCCTATGCTGTAATACATCCACAACACGTACAAGGTTCGCAGTCCTTCCCTATGTTGCAACCTAATTCATAGCACGTACGAGGTTCGCAGTCCTCCCCTATGCTACAAATACAGCACGTATAAGGTTCACAATACTTTCCTATGCTGACGCCTATCCACATTACGTATAAGGTTCGCAGTCCTTATCTACGTCTACATATATCATCTACTTCACGTATAAGGCTCGCAGTCCTTAACTACGCCATCACCAGCCGAGTCTATGTCCGACTGAAGCTAGAGGGATTTGCCATCCTAACTTACTATGTCGAACGTAGAACTCACATGCCATTCGTGTACCTATATACACATACTTACATTATAACATAAGAACGCTCTAGGCATTCTTTACCTCATTCATTTAACAACCATACCCCTTGTCGACACGTGCAATATCCGAAGATCGTTCACGCCCCGACAAGTATTCATTTGAAATATTCATACATCTTCGATATATAATATTCGTACCTTTATTTTTAACCTGACAGTACGCGCAATATCCGAAGATCGTTCGCGTACCGACAAGCAATCATTCATATCTATCACACATATCACATATGACATACACTTATCACTTAGGATAAATGTATTAACAACACATCGAGTATGCACACAGCCCCGAAAACATAACAAGGAATGGGGCTAGAAACTCACCTGAATACTGTTACGCTCTCCGTTAATAGTTATTCCCCTCTTGAGCTGCGCACGGCTAACTGTATAATATTTACACGTATCAATTAGCTACTACTACTACTACTACTCATTTTCGATAACCGCCTTAACACATTTTCCATTAGGTTTTTAATTTATTTTATAGACGAGCTTCGCTTCAGGCGAAGTTAAACCTTAGGCGAACTTGGAAACAGCTTGGTTCTGGCTTGATTCGATCGAATAGGAACACGTTCGATCGAATAGGAACACGTTCGATCGAATAGGAACACGTTCGATCGAATACAACACGTTCGATCGAATAGGAACACGTTCGATCAAACAGGAACACGTCCGATCGAATAGGAACACGTTCGATCGAATACAACACTCATTCGATCGAATACAAAACTCATTCGATCGAATGAGTTGGAGACCATTCGGTTGCTTCCCTATTCGGTCGACTGGACTTGTTCGATCTACGCATTCGATCGAATGGACTGATTCGATCGACTGGTTCGATCGAATGAGTCTGATTCGACTCCTTCAAGCTGGGCGACGGAGAAACCCACGGGTTTTCCAGATTTTCCAGATTTTTGACCCAAAATCGAAGTTTTTGACATGGAAATGCTCGGGATTGAAAGGGCTATCGATTCCTAGTACTTTTAAACACAAAAGCTTGCATTTTGACACCAAAACAAGGCGGTTTTTGACCCGAAAACTCAAGTTACGTTTTTGCTCGATTTGAGGCCGAAATGGTTATGAAAACGGATGATTTTCGAGAGGGACTTACCAAAAACGATTAGGAACAAGATTGTGGACTCGGATTTGTGATTTGAGAACTTTCTCTCTCTAGCTTCTCTCTCTAGAAATGAGAGTGTTTGGGTGGGTGTAAGTGAAGGAAGATGGTGAAAATGGTGGAAGTGTCAAGAACTTTCGTTTATATACTACGGGTTTGGTTAGGCTCGGGTTGGCTTCCTACGGATTGAGACAGGCCGAGTTCATAAAATAACTAAGCCCAAGACCCGTTCCTTACTCGACATTAAATAACTAAAACGTGAAATTACTAAACATAACTTTCTTTATTCAACATTATAAATTTTAGGATGTTACAGTTCCGGTTCCGTGTATGGTTTCGGGGAGAAATCCTATACCTGGTCCTACCCGCGGGTCGGGTACGGGTAGGAACCGGTTCCGGTTCAGGTCTAACCCGGTTTTTTTGTTCACCTCTATCTTGATTTGAGGCTTCCTTGGGACGTTTGTCTTCTCAAACGTGATGTAAACATGGGAATTGTAGTGAAATTCTTTTCCATCACAAAAAAAAAACAATATTCACCAATTTCATTATATAAAAATTACAATACGGCCATTACATCCTTCTCTTATTCTGATGTCAGTCGAGCATTCTCAAGCTGCATGAGTAGAGCCCAGACCTCACATAAATCTTGTTTAGTACTTTAGTTATCAAGCTCAAGTCTTGTATGAGAAGCTTGCCATGTTTGTCGAGCCTTGTAAATATTTAAGTTTAATATCTTTTGGAATTCAATTCATTAATTTCACATTGCACATCCGAGCTCGAGCCGATCATTGGCCCGTTTAAGGTAATGCACAAGCTTAAGCCGAACTCAAGCGCGCTTAAGGTTTTTCTCGAAATATATAAAAAAAATAAAAACATATATGAATTAATTAATAGATAATAAATTTGCTAAGCATAAGCTTGAAAAAAAACTCACAAGCCGAGATTGAGCTTTTAAAAAAGAGCTTGAAACGGGTCGAACTCAAGCTCGAGCTCTCGTAAGAAAAAACAGGTCGAGTCAAGCTTGGGCTTAGCTCGTTAAAACCCCCAACGAGTAATCATGAAATATTATTGTGACACTTTAAGAGCAAAATTGCATAAAGAAATTTATACAGCATAAGTAGAGATAAAAAGAATGTGATTATACCTTTGCTTTTTTCGAAGAACTATACAAAGTCATCATCAGCAAGATGACCAAGGCATCACTAAATGAATATGACATCATACCTTCCTTGACATTTCACACTGCCTTTGTTGTCATACTCTCCTGTAAATTGAAATATGATATTACAAACTCAACACAAAACAATAAGGTTTAAAATATTCACCAATGAAACTTATTCATTATCTATAGTATTGTGATGCAATGATGTATATCAGTTGAATTTGGGTCTAAAGCTGGTTGTGATATTTCCAGTCCTGCTTTAACAACATTCAGATACCTGCAAATATGTACACCAAATCCACTCTAATTCTTGCAAGTAATTTTTTAGCAAATAAGACAAATACAGTATCAAATTATGTTCCAATTTTGACTGATAAGTAAGAGTAAACGAACATACCATAACAACTGCAACTCCAAATGAAAACTTTAAAAACAAACACTTACTTACCCTCTTGAACGGTCAGTTTCTAAGGACACAAAAAATGGTTTAAGTGTGTCCAAAATAAGAGATAATTAACAGGAGCACCTTGGATTTGTTTCAGGCTCCGTTGTCGAAACTTTACTGACAGAAGCAAACGGGATGGGAAAGAACCTGGTACAACCAGAATAAATCCAAATGATGGTAGAAATCGCACTTTAAAATACAACATTTTTGAAATCGAGCAGCAAATAAAGAAAATCAAATCAAACCTGAAATTATGTTGAGCCTTGAACCTTCAAATTACCTAAACATATTCAAATCAAAACGCAGAGAGAGAGAGAACTTTAGTGAGATTTGAATTTCAAATTTAGGTGTCATGCATAGAGATCTAGGGTTTTTTCAAATTTGAATCATCTACCGATAGTATACGCGAGACATGTTTGTTTTGAGACCATATGCATTACCAACTTATAAGTTGTAAAACTCTTAAAATTAAGAGTTTTTGTTAAAATACTATCTTGCCCTTCATATATGTATTATAAGGTAGTATGTATATATATATATATATATAGGATGGTTCATGCGAGAAGTAAAGTTACAGCGAGAAGTGCGAGAAGTTAATCTGGACCACTCATTTAATTTTTAATCTTGAATCATTAAAATATATAACAAGGTAATTAAAGTAATATAAATATATTCTCTCTCCAATTAATATATATAATTGAACCAATACAAGTTACATTTTTAACTGATATAATTAATATAATCACAATAAATCCATAAAACAATAAATTAATCTTTATAGTTTTTTACCCTATTTCTTGAATTCACCCTACACAACTATAATTATTTTTCTACACATCTACAAATTTTTTCCTACATATCTTTAATTTTTCCGTACACGTCTAAATATGTTTCCTACACAATTTTAATTTATTCGTACGCATGTTTTTCGTCCTACACATCTTCAAATGTTTCCTAAGCATATTTAATTTCTTCATACACATCTTTTATTTTCTCATACATATGTTACTTTTTATCCTACACATCTTTAATTTTCTAATACACAACATTTTTTTTCCTACACATCTACAATTTCGCCGAACACGCTTTTCTTTCGTCATACACATCTTCAATTTTTCCTACGCTGCATATTCAAACATTTCCTACACATTTTAAATTTTCTCTTACACATATTCATTTTTTTCCCTACACATTTCTATTTTTTCCATATGCAACTTAATTTTTTTTCTACACATCTTATTTCTTTTCCTACACATTCTAGTTTATTCGTACACATTTTTTTCTGTCTTACACGTCTTCAAATTATTTTTTTTTCAAAATATCAATCAATGATGAAGATACTATTTTTCCTAAATGTTATAAATTAAAAACATTTTATTGGTGAAAAAAGAGCAAAATTAAATCTTACACTAACATATAATAAAAATAAATAAATTAATTGGTTAAAAATAAGTAAATACTAAAAAATATCTAACATCCTACTTTCGATAATATTAATAAAGGAAATCTTGTTTATTCAATAATAGGCCGTTTATCAGTATTGGGTGAATAAACTTTTAGAGGGTGGGCTTGTACTTTAAAAGATGGAATAATAGATGGAATGAGTCTTAGGTCCATGGGCTTAAGAGAGTATAAATACCCCTTAAACCCTAATCCTTTCCATTTTCATCCAACTCTACACCATAGCATACACCTTCAAAAACACGCACAAACACCGTTCTATATCCCGAGCCAAGACCCAAAGGTGAAAAACCGAGCTTGTTGGTGCTAGAACGTCGTAACGAGCCAAAACCGACATCAAGCTTAGATCTGGTTCGTGAAACCGATTCGTTAAAGGTACGTTTATAACGGAAAATTATCCGTTTATGCTCGATTCGTTTAGTATTCTTAGATCTAAACAAAAATAGTAAAAACAAACCAAACGAAATGATTCACAGTGCAATCCATTAACGTTTGATAGGTTAATCGATGGTATAAAGAACCGTATATGAACATCAATCGAATACCCCATTAAACATGAATGTTTGGATGTCTGGGTGATCGGGGTTAGTAGGCGCTGTAAATACGAGTCAAATGATACCAAACATGTGTTGTTTCATCATGATTCGAAGGTTAATTGAAAATCTGGGGATGGTTGATTGTTTTGTTCATATCAATTTTGACCTTGACACATGAGTCAAAGTTTTGGATAAGACCTATGCTTATTCGTCATGATTGAACGAATCATTGGCCATTCGTTAGGCAATCATACGAATGAGAATGCACGCGTAACGAATGAACCCTTCATTCGTCTAACAGAGGTCACGAATGGACTACTCATTCGTTATTTATAATTTGCCTTGATAAAGTAACGAAACTAGCTATTCGTTATAACAAAAGGAACCAGTCATCATAGCGAATGAGATAGTGGATGGCATAACTAATGATACTTAAACCAGAATGAAGATTTCATAACGAATCAGACCATTTGTTATAACGAAAGAAGTCGTTCGTCATAACGAATGAGTTAGCAAATGTCATACGAATGAGATAGCGAATAAAATAATAATTTAAGAATTCTAATGAAATTTGTGTTAAGTCAGTTAATGAAAGTTGGTGCCCCTAGACCCCGCGGCCCTTTGGACCCTGCTAGGGGCTGCTGCCCCTAGACTCTGCTGCCAGGAGCGCTGCCCCCGGACCCCGTAGTTAGGGGTTACAATAACTTAGAAGTAATATAATTAGAAATAGTTAATTAATACTTGTAATTATTATATAGTTATCCGTGCACAACTAAAGAGTGGTATTACTATAAACTAAGAAATAAACAGGATCTGGGTGAGTTTCTAGCCCCACTTCCTTGTTGTAACGATTCCGACGAAACCCGGTATACCCTAACCGGTAGACGATAGTTACGTCATATTTAATGTCGGATACATGAATTACCATAGTAACTATACGAGAATTCATGGTTCACTGTATCGATTGTACGTGAATATAAAATTCATCGTATTGAATATGCGATCAATCGATCGATAGTTATCGAAACCCGAATGAATCGAGGGTTCAATTATAGACGATATCTATAATATTTAGTGATGTTACGAAGCATTAATGCTTCGGGATAAGTAAAGTACGGCACAGAAAAAGAATTTTCGATTTAATGGTACGTCGGTACGTTAAACGAAACCTTTAATACCAAACCGAGCAAGAGACAATCGATCAAGCCGAAAAAGATGCGCAATTATTAATAACATGGTATTTTAAGTTAATGGAAGTCATGGTTTAAGTTTTTTAAAGTGGTTTTATATAAATTTCATTTTTAGCCGAAAAACGACCGTTTTAGCCTCGTTTTAAGCCGAATTAGACATTTAACCGAAAAACGAACTGAACCAGATTATTCAAAACATTATCCGGATTCCTGAAATCCAAACATGTGGCCAAGAATGGAGAAGTGGGCCCCACCCCACTCCCCCCAAATTCCGATCGGACCTTAAGGGGTCACTCCCCATTCCATATTCTTTTTTTTACACAACAATTCAACATCTATCTTCTTCCTCTCCACAAGATGATCTAAAACCGAGACTTTGTAGCAAGAAAACAAGGTAAAGAATCGAGTTAATCACGTTTCCATCTTCGTTTCTTGAGTTTAATTGCAAGAAAATGAGGTTTCAAAGATAAAAACCGATTCTTGCATGATCAAGTGATGTATACGGGTTATACAAGGGATCTTGGTCCAAGAAAGGGGTTAAACGAACCAAGAACGAATTTTTACGGTTTAAATCTTCGTTTTTGAATCATAACCGAAACTATAGTGTAAGAGGCTTGATCGTGAGTGTAACTTGCTTGGTATTGTGGTATGTTGGTTGTAGGTTCTGTATTTAGTGGTAGATAAGGCGGAAAGACGAGTTTTTAGCTTGTAGTGGCGGAAAACGAAAGGTATATTCGGTTATGTTCGGTTTTGGAGTTTTTGGACAGATTGTTGATCGTTTAGAGTTAGGTCATGAAATTTTACAGGGATGATCTACACATGAAAATATGAGTTCTGTGAATTTTTGGTAATTTTTGGATAAAGGATGAATATTTGGTGAATTTAATACTCGGTTTTGGCCAAAAATGGTGAAAAATAGTTAAATATCATGAAAAATTCTGGAAAATTGCAGATAAGCTTTTTATATCATGTATAAGTCACAAACAAAATTTTAGGTCAGTTGGAGATGTCTAAGTAGGCTTTTCGGTTAAACGAGTTCTAGGGTTTTCTAGCTCGGTTTTAGTGAAAATGGCATGTAAAGAAGATTTTGGTTCAGGAAAAATTACAGGGGACTATGTGGATGGCAGGGGACATCCAGGAAAAATATGGGATTTTTTTAAGGTCGTTTGGTATTTACGACATATTTAGTGTTTAAACGGTGTTTAAAAATAGATAAATAAATTTTAAATATAAAATTTATTTCTGGAAATATTTTTATAAAATTCCCCACTGTCAAAAAGTGATTTGTGAAAAAATTTCAAGATCCGAGACTAAACGGATAATTATTTGTGCTAATTATCAAACTTTTAAAGTTAAAACGCGTAAACCGGTAAAGTTCGTCTAAACGAACTGACTGGTGTATAAAAACCCTAAAAATGAACTATTTTCATATAATAGAGTTAAACAAGTAAAAATGAATCATCCGAAAATAATTCGGATGATTTGGGTATTTTTACCCGATTTAACAGTTTCCGGTGCTCTAAAGACGGAAACGGGTCCCGCGGCCAATCGGGGCGTCTAAACCGAGCTCAAATTTCACAACTTTACTTAAACTATCAGTCAACGACTATTTTCGGGTCGTGTGTGACCAAACTCATTTTTGAAACATAAAAACGGGTAACCGTGCTAGGCACGCAAAACGGGGAAAACAAGCTATTAGAAAATTTGACTGTTGAACTCTAAACGACATCACAATCTGAGTCCGGAGAAGTGTTTCTGGGTTAACCTTGCCCCCAGAACGGGTACAGTGCTGGGTTAACAGTGTCCCCAGATGTACCGGTTAACTTGGTTAAAAGATTATATAAACAATAAGTGTATAATAACGATCGTAGGGATCATATTACATATTGGACGTGTTAATTGATAATGATCGTTGTTACCTGCTTGCATGTGCTAAGGTGAGTTTCACGAGCCCCTTTTTCTGAACTGTTTTCGAATATTTTCTCGGGGCGGAAGCATGTTTTTACTGAAATGTTTAAGTACATACTGAACGCATGGATTTGCGTGGATTTATATATATTTTATTGTACGGGAATGTACTAAGATGGTAATTGTCTGAGTTGCTAACATTCTAAGGCCCCGGAACACGAGTGATTAATTGAAAGCCGGTAAAGTGTGGATAGTACTATTGGTTTGACAAACCCAACTGGTCCGGCATGGATTTGCTAATGTTTCCCAGCCAGTTGCACATGTCTATTTTGTTGTTATTTATTTTGCTATGTAATGTTAGACATAGCGGTTTGGGGCAGTTCCGTGGGCGGGGGATATGCCACGGGCCCGTGGGCGGGGGATATGCCACGGGGGTTGTGTGTGATAGTCAGAGGTTTCATTTGTAGGCTCAGCATAATTACATCGTAATTCTGGGTTAACATTGCCCCCGGAATGAGTACAGTACTGGGTTAACAGTGTCTCCAGATAATATTATATTTTGATATGGTTTTATCATGGTTTACTCAAATAGTGAAACTCACCAACTATTCGTAGTTGACCCGTTTTCTCACATGCTTTTCAGGTACAACTAAGATGAAGTGATTGCTTACGTGATAAGTGCTTGATGTGTGTAAGATTTGCGTGTGGAATGTTAGGATACATTATAATAAATAGAATTATGTATCGTATTGTATGATGTGTGTATCACCTAGACGGTAATGGAATACAAGATAATGTAATTTGAAGTATATTAATGCATTCAGTTTTCTTTATAAACAATGTGGTTGATATCAGAGGTGTCTGTTGCATCCCGTTTACGTTTCCGCTGCGGTTGCGGGGTGTTACAGAACTTGGTATCAGAGCCATTGGTTATAAGGAATTAGGATGTCTTTAAAAGATACCTAAAATATAACTAGTAGCTCAAGTATTATAGGATCTGAATATCAACTAATAAGTTATAGTGACGAGGTCTGGATGAACTTGGATGGACAAGTGAGTTATTATGGTCCGGAACATAATAACAGACTTGTCCGCACGAGGGAATTCAGGGGAAGTCACGGGGTACATTAATAGGTAAAAATGGCAACATATGTGTAAAGTATATAATATTATTTATACGTGCTAATGTGTATATATATATATATGTACATATCTTGTGGGTACATGTATTGAGAAATAGGACCCGGATAAGGAACCGGGGGAATGAAATAATAAAAAGTACCGAGGATGCTGAAATTTCTAGAGCATCGGTTGATGATAAGTCAGACTTATCGGGCCATAGTTATGGTAGTACCAAGTTAGATCTCCCGTTTGATATTAACCAGAAATATCTAGTAACCGTCACTCCCAACCAAAATTGATAAATCCTTTACCCTACCAACACCGGTACCGTATATCTTAATAACTACCTATGTTCACCCGAACTACCGACCCTCACGTAAGGACGGACCTGTACGTGAACCCATTCTTATTCCGTAAAAAAAAAAAAAAAAAATTTTGATAATAAATGAGCAGATAAAAATAATATATAGAAATATATATATGTATTTCTCACTCTCAAACATATGAGTCATACAACCTCCAGATCGAGAATTACCGATTTTAGCGAACCTAGAACGCCTGAGGACATTGACTAAGCAGGTGATAGAGTTTCCCATAATAGTAATTGACAATATTTGAAGGCAACCCGTGTTGCGCGATTACCTCGAACCTTGCAACTCCCTATGTTATCCTTACATCCGGTAGATGCCTATACCCATGTATACTCGAATAGAATGATTACCCATACACAAAGAGGTGTTGGAATCATTATAGCATAGTCGGTTGTTCGCTCGTAGGAGGTATACCGTGTATGCCGGATATACAAATAGACACGGATATTATAACTCCGTGGTACGTAATCGTTTGGTGCTCACGGTGAGCATGTATCGGTTATGCTGACATGCAGAAGGATATTGAAATCAAGTAAATTAAACGTTGATCTTTGTTGAGAAAGATCTATATGTCGGTTGGTGACAAGAGTATGAAAAATGTTTAAACGTTAACTGACGTCAGGTTAAGTCCATATGTTATTATATTTGTGGGACATATATACTAGATACTAGTATGTGTAATATGTATGATAATACTTGGTGTGTATGTGTACTTGCTGTTATAATTGAGCTGGTAACGAGTCATACGGTGAAACTAATATTGATCACTGCGTACGGGATGAGTACGGCAGAATGACATAAAGAGAGTAACTCCAATGATGGAGATTGATATGATTCAGTTGATTGCTCAAAGATAGCAGATGATGATACCGAGTGTCGTATCACAGATCACTGCTAGTGTTGATGCAAATGTGATCGCAGACTTATAGATCGAGCAATCACATGATTATGAATATTTCAATTCTTAGTGTTATTACTAAGAGTGTTAATGTCCCACCGAATACTATTATGACTACAAGTATTAGTTATAAACTAAACATGAATAGTAGTCGTAATGAATTAGATCCGGTATGAAGGATATGTTTGTTGGTTGTGTTAAAGGGATTATTAATAGTTTACTGATGGTAAAGGGAGGAATAGATTAGCGAGTGGAGAGAAAAGATAGAAATGGTTAAGGATATTGGTAAGAGTCTAGAACATTGTGTAGTGAAATATGCTACCGATATGTAGGTAGATTATGTTGTATCGTGATGGAACACGATGGTACAAAATTATAGTTAGAAAATTATTGCTCAGATGATATGGTCAGGATTTAAAATTCTTGTGCTAGAGCCCTTTTATTCGAGTAATTAAACTCAGAGATTGAAAACTGAGCTATGAAAGATAGAAATGTTGTGTGCTGATCACTTAGAACACGCTAATCGTTTGAAGGAATTGTCATGTCTGGTAACATGGCTAATTACTCCTGAAACTAAGCGAAGTGAACGCTATATTGGGGACTAACTCCATCGATAAGGAGTATAGTCAATCCTGTAAAATATACAACCTTTGGAAGGGTTGGGTCACAAGCCAGCATTGATATATTTGACTCTATGAAAAGCGGACTAGAAGGACGTTAGATGAGACGTCGAGTGTTAAAGAAGAGAAATGATAAAGGTATAGTGCAAGATAGACTTTTGAATAAGTAGGTATGTCCTACAACCCAGAATCATACTAAAGACTAGTTCTTGTGTGAAACATGAACCGCATGAAGGGTCCTTCCCTAAATGTGGAAAATATATGGTTATCGGCAGAAAGAAGAATGTCGAGTGATAGTAGGCCACAGGTGTGGTAAAGATGGACGTAATGCCCCAATTGTAGAACCAATTGAAGCCATGTGAACCGGCAACCCCAACTCATTCGTGTACAACCACTCCGAACCCAACAACTTCAATAACAGTCCATCCAAAGAAATCAAATTATGCCAAACAATTGTACTTGCTATGAATGTGGCAGTACAGAACGTTTCAAGAGAAATTGCCCGAAGTTGAACCAATGTGTCGTTGGAAGATGAACCTCATGACAAGCATCAACCTCTTATCAAGCAAGGAGCCGTGCTTATGTGAGTAATCCGAATAAAGCACGTCATGATCCAAAGGTGGTACTAAGTATGTGGTAGTTTTAAATCAATAGGCTTCAGTGATATTTTTACGGTCGTCGATAGAAGTTAGTTCCTGTTAACCTCCTATCATTTGGAAAGATACCGGTTAGTGAAACTATAGAACCCTATACTGTAGAATCGCTAACGGTGAATCCCTAATGGTTAACTAAATTGTTCGGAATTTCCCTATTATTCTGAACGATTAATCCTTTCCTTATTGACCTACGACCAGTAAAGTTAAGAAGTTTTGACGTAATAGTTAACATGGATTGACTAACTCAACATGAAGCTGAAATCAAATATGAAAAGAAGATGATTAGAAGCTCTCATTCGGACGATGAAGCGATTAGATACAGAGAAAAGTGTACGGTACTATGTTACCACTCTAATCTCATCTTGAGATGTTATAATATTTACGACAAGAAGACGTGGTGTATTTAACAAACGCGATTGCCAAAGTATTTAAAAGAAAACATATAGAAGATGTTTCGGTGATACTTAAATATCCAGAAGTTTTCCCAGAAGAACTTCCTGGATTACCGCCAACCCGACAGGTCGAATTCAGAATCGATTTAATACCTCAAGCTGGCCCTGTTGCTAAAGCATCTTATCGACTTGCGCCAACTGAAGTGCAAGAATTATTGGATAAAGGTTTATACGACCTAGTTGGTCACCATGGGGTGCACCAGTGATATTTGGGAAATGAAGGACGGAAGTGTTAGGATATGTACTGATTAGGGAGAATTGAATAAAGTGACGATCAAGAATAGGTATTCACTTCTTCGAAGTAAACGATCTGTTTAACCAACTGCAAAGAGCGATTTATTTTTAGAAAATTGATCTTAGAAATAGTTATCACCAAATGAAAAATCCAAGAGGAGGACGTTGCAACAACAGCGTTTCGGACTCGTTACGGTCATTATGAATTCTTAGTTATGCCTTTCGGGCTAACAAATGCGCTGGCAGTGTTCATGGACCTCATGAACCGAGTCTATAAACTTTATTTTGACAAATTTGTCTTAGCATTCATTGATGATACTTTGATATATTTGCAACGTAAAGAAGAGCACGAACGACGGTTAAGGAAAATTGTGGAAGTGTTAAAGCAAGAGGAGCTATACGCGAAGTTTTCGAAATGTGATTTTGAATAAAGAAGGCATAATCCCTTGGTCATGTTGTAAAGCAACAAGGATTTCACAAAGATCCAAATAAGATAGAAACCATTAAAATTGTGCCAAGCGCCGATTTTAAGTCTCCCCGATGGAGACGATGGTTTTGTCGCGTATTGTGACGCATCGCGTAAAGGGTTAGGATGCATGTTGGCGCAGTGTAATAAGGTTATAGCCTATGCTTCCCGACAGTTAAAAGTACACGACAAAAATTACACTACTCACGACTTAGAACTGGGAGCGGTTATCTTCGCACTTAAAATCTGGAGACATGATCTCTACGGTACGAAGTGCACCATCTTCACCGATCATAAAAGTTTGCAGCACATATTTGATCAGAAGGAACTGAATATGAGGCAACGAAGATGGGTCGAGTTGTTAAGCGATTATGATTGTGACATCCGTTATCACCCCGGCAAGGCTAACGTCGTAGCTGATGCCTTGAGTAGGAAAGATCGGGTTAAGCCATTGCGAGTGCGAGCACTGGGGATGATAGTCCAGTCGAACCTTTCGGACCTGATTCGAGTCGCTCAACGTGAGGCGTTGAAAGAGAAATAATTGGAAAAGGAGGGACTTTACGGCAATGAGAAGAATTTCGAACAGCGCGTGGGCGAAATTCTCTACTTCAAAAAAATCGGGTTTGGATCCCGACCCTCCATGACCTTCGTGAATTAATCATGGACGAAGCGCATAGATCGAAATATTCCATACATCCGGGATCGGATTAGACTATTGATGATACGAATATCTGAAAGGATTTTATTAATGGCCGAGTTTGGAGAAAGATATGGTTACGTATGTTGGTGAATATTTAAGTTATGCAAGAGATAAGGCTGCATACCGAAAACCCTTGGGAACGCCACAACGACAGAAAATTCGCCAATGATAGTGGGAATAAATTACAATGGATTTCGGGACGCAAATTCCCAAGATATATCAAAGGCAAGAGGAAAATTGGGTAATCGCGGATCGATTAACCAGTCCTCGCATTTCATCCCAATCTATGTCGATTACCACAATGAATTCTCTCCCAAATTCCTGATGGTGGAATGGTATCTCGTCGTGGAGTACCATTTTCAATGATCTCAGATTGAAATAGTCATCCTACATCCATTATTGGAAGGCGGGGAAGAAAGCATCGAGAGCTTGAAGCTTTCTATGGGTGAAGTAATTATCACCAATTTGTTAAATTGAAATTGGGCGTCACTCAAGCCATAAGATTTGAATTGATTCGAGAAACAACCAATCGGACTTATAATATTTAAGATAAGTTGAAAGTAGCACGAGATTGGCAAAGGATTTATGCCAACATTCAAAGGAAACCATTGTCACGAGAAGGAGGTGACAAGACATTTTTAAGGTATCACCTTCGAGAGGTGATATGAGGTTTGGCAAAACCAAAAATAGCTCCTTAATATATTGGGCCTCATGAGACTATCTCCATGATTGGTCATTTAGTTTATCGATTAAAGTACTCAAGGGGCTAAATACTATACATGATGTTTTGCCATGTATACGGATTGAAAAGTACCTAAGCGATGAGGCAACGAAAATACTAGTGATGGAGGTACTCATAGAAGACATGCTTGATATGATAAAAAAAAATTCCGTAGAGAAAGTAGACGGGAAAACTAAACAGTTTGGACATACCAAGCTTTATTGATTAAGATTAAGTGGAATTCACAGCGAGGACCAGATTATAACTGGTAACGCGAGAGTGAATTCTGAAGGAAAAACCCCCCACCCTTCTCTCGGAAGGGGATAGTGGGCGTGTAAAATTTCGAGGACGAAATTTCTTAACGGGGGGAGAATGTAACGATTCCGACGAAACCCGGTATACCCTAACCGGTAGACGATAGTTACGTCATATTTAATGTCGGATACATGAATTACCATAGTAACTATACGAGAATTCATGGTTCACTGTATCGATTGTACGTGAATATAAAATTCATCGTATTGAATATGCGATCAATCGATCGATAGTTATCGAAACCCGAATGAATCGAGGGTTCAATTATAGACGATATCTATAATATTTAGTGTTGTTACGAAGCATTAATGCTTCGGGATAAGTAAAGTACGGCACAGAAAAAGAATTTTTGATTTAATGGTATGTCGATACGTTAAACGAAACCTTTAATATCAAACCGAGCAAGAGACAATCGATCAAGCCGAAAAAGATGCGCAATTATTAATAACATGGTATTTTAAGTTAATGGAAGTCATGGTTTAAGTTTTTTAAAGTGGTTTTATATAAATTTCATTTTTAGCCGAAAAACGACCGTTTTAGCCTCGTTTTAAGCCGAATTAGACATTTAACCGAAAAACGAACTGAACCAGATTATCCAAAACATTATCCGGATTCCTGAAATCCAAACATGTGGCCAAGAATGGAGAAGTGGGCCCCACCCCACTCCCCCCAAATTCCGATCGGACCTTAAGGGGTCACTCCCCATTCCATATTCTTTTTTTACACAACAATTCAACATCTATCTTCTTCCTCTCCACAAGATGATCTAAAACCGAGACTTTGTAGCAAGAAAACAAGGTAAAGAATCGAGTTAATCACGTTTCCATCTTCGTTTCTTGAGTTTAATTGCAAGAAAATGAGGTTTCAAAGATAAAAACCGATTCATGCATGATCAAGTGATGTATACGGGTTATACAAGGGATCTTGGTCCAAGAAAGGGGTTAAACGAACAAAGAACGAATTTTTACGGTTTAAATCTTTGTTTTTGAATCATAACCGAAACTATAGTGTAAGAGGCTTGATCGTGAGTGTAACTTTCTTGGTATTGTGGTATGTTGGTTGTAGGTTCTGTATTTAGTGGTAGATAAGACGGAAAGACGAGTTTGTAGCTTGTAGTGGCGGAAAACGAAAGGTATATTCGGTTATGTTCGGTTTTGGAGTTTTTGGACAGATTGTTGATCGTTTAGAGTTAGGTCATGAAATTTTACAGGGATGATCTACACATGAAAATATGAGTTCTGTGAATTTTTGGTAATTGTTGGATAAAGGATGAATATTTGGTGAATTTAATGCTCGGTTTTGGCCAAAAATGGTGAAAAATAGTTAAATATCATGAAAAATTCTGGAAAATTGCAGATAAGCTTTTTATATCATGTATAAGTCACACACAAAATTTGAGGTCAGTTGGAGAAGTCTAAGTAGGCTTTTCGGTTAAACGAGTTCTAGGGTTTTCTAGTTCGGTTTTAGTGAAAATGGCATGTAAAGAAGATTTTGGTTCTGGAAAAATTACAGGGGACTATGTGGATGGCAGGAGACATCCAGGAAACATTTGGGATTTTTTAAGGTCGTTTGGTATTTACGACATATTTAGTGTTTAAACGGTGTTTAAAAATAGATAAATAAATTTTAAATATAAAATTTATTTCTGGAAATATTTTTATAAAATTCCCCACTGTCAAAAAGTGATTTGTGCAAAATTTCAAGATCCGAGACTAAACGGATAATTATTTGTGCTAATTATCAAACTTTTAAAGTTAAAACGCGTAAACCGGTAAAGTTCGTCTAAACGAACTGACTGGTGTATAAAAACCCTAAAAATGAACTATTTTCATATAATAGAGTTAAACAAGTAAAAATGAATCATCCGAAAATATTTCGGATGATTTGGGTATTTTTACCCGATTTAACAGTTTCCGGTGCTCTAAAGACGGAAACGGGTCCCGCGGCCAATCGGGGCGTCTAAACCGAGCTCAAATTTCACAACTTTACTTAAACTATCAGTCAACGACTATTTTCGGGTCGTGTGTGACCAAACTCATTTTTGAAACATAAAAACGGGTAACCGTGCTAGGCACGCAAAACGGGGAAAACAAGCTATTAGAAAATTTGACTGTTGAACTCTAAACGACATCACAATCTGAGTCCTGAGAAGTGTTTCTGGGTTAACCTTGCCCCCAGAACGGGTACAGTGCTGGGTTAACAGTGTCCCCAGATGTACCGGTTAACTTGGTTAAAAGATTATATAAACAATAAGTGTATAATAACGATCGTAGGGATCATATTACATATTGGACGTGTTAATTGATAATGATCGTTGTTACCTGCTTGCATGTGCTAAGGTGAGTTTCACGAGCCCCTTTTTCTGAACTGTTTTCGAATATTTTCTCGGGGCGGAAGCATGTTTTTACTGAAATGTTTAAGTACATACTGAACGCATGGATTTGCGTGGATTTATATATATTTTATTGTACGGGAATCGTACGGGAATGTACTAAGATGGTAATTGTCTGAGTTGCTAACATTCTAAGGCCCCGGAACACGAGTGATTAACTGAAAGCCGGTAGAGTGTGGATAGTACTATTGGTTTGACAAACCCAACTGGTCCGGCATGGATTTGCTGATGTTTCCCAGCCAGTTGCACATGTCTATTTTGTTGTTATTTATTTTGCTATGTAATGTTAGACATAGCGGTTTGGGGCAGTTCCGTGGGCGGGGGATATGCCACGGGCCCGTGGGCGGGGGATATGCCACGGGGGTTGTGTGTGATAGTCAGAGGTTTCACTTGTAGGCTCAGCATAATTACATCGTAATTCTGGGTTAACATTGCCCCCGGAATGAGTACAGTACTGGGTTAACAGTGTCCCCATATAATATTATATTTTGATATGGTTTTATCATGGTTTACTCAAATAGTGAAACTCACCAACTATTCGTAGTTGACCCGTTTTCTCACATGCTTTTCAGGTACAACTAAGATGAAGTGATTGCTTACGTGATAAGTGCTTGATGTGTGTAAGATTTGCGTGCGGAATGTTAGGATACATTATAATAAATAGAATTATGTATCGTATTGTATGATGTGTGTATCACCTAGACGGTAATGAAATACAAGATAATGTAATTTGAAGTATATTAATGCATTCAGTTTTCTTTATAAACAATGTGGTTGATATCAGAGGTGTCTGTTGCATCCCGTTTACGTTTCCGCTGCGGTTGCGGGGTGTTACACTTGTTATGTTCTCGGGGCTGTGTGCATACTCAATGTGAATGTTAATACACTTACCTTAATTGGTTTGGTGTATGCTATGATGATTGATGTGATAGTATGTATGAATGTTATGGATGAATGTTTTTCAGTGCGTGAACGATCTTTGGATATTGCACGTACTGTCAGGAAAGTAATGTGTAGTATGCCTAGTATGAAATATGTATGCATGAAAGCACGTAATGAAACGAGTATGTATGAAAGTATTTCCCTTATTAATAGTTTTCTATACTATATAATAAATAAAGCATTCTAATGCCAAATGTCATCACCAAAATATTCCTTACAAAAATTTTCCCTCATCTCTCTCATATTAAATGCATTTCCCTTATTAATAATTTTGTATTTTATTTTTTTCTTTTTAATATTGCATTTTCTGTTATTAATATTTTTTTCTTAATTAAAAAAATTAAATACCAACATAAATATGTTATTGTTTTATATAAATATATTGTGTTGGTTATTAATATTAGGTATTTATAAGTAATCAATTTTCAATTTAATTTTGAATAATGATTACAAAAATTAAGGTTTAAAATCTATTAAATATTTGTTAGTTAATACTAAGGTTTTATAAGAAATAATATTATTAGATGAAAAGAAAAGATTAACTTAAATTTAAAATTTCAATAAATTTTAACTTATTATATATATATTTGTTTACTTAATTAGTTACACGTTTTTTTTTCTTTCAAACCTTAAAAGAAATATCACTATTGATATATTCTGAGTGTTTATGTTAATATAAATGAGCTGGTTTCTTTATCTGGTTAAAGTATCAAACATGGTTCAACTAAAGACAATTTATGATTAGAATGAGTTTCGGTCACGGGTTGGTTTAAAAATAACCATTTACAACTTCTTTTTTAATTGACTATTTAATTAACTCATCATTTATGTTAAGTTCATCATCTTAAAAATTCACAAAAATATAAACACCAGACTACATGTTTTGGTTTTCAGGTGGATAAGAAAACTTTTTATATATGGAATAAAATTTTTGACATTAGCACATTATTAATCAGATGACAAATTGTCTTTGTATATCCTTCCACTACTGAATATTTTAAAAAATATATATTTCTTTAGTAAAAAAATTGCATCAAAAATGAGGTCGTTCAAGAAATTAGCAAACATTGTTGTTATCCATGTTTTCGGGAGATGAAAATATTACCATTTTTCAAATGGTATCTATCAAACATAAAGTGATATGTTACAAGAAAGTATTAGTTTCATGATGTTTTAAATGACCTCAATATATTAGGTTGTCAAGTCATAGGTTAACCCTAAAAGCCAATGTTATGTTGCTTAAAATATTAACTAGAAAATTGGTCTATGCAATGAAACTAAACTACATATGGAAATTCAATATGATAATCGTGCTACAGAAGCTGAAATCATTTTTAGAAGTAATATTGGAACTAATACTTTTGTTATTAAAAAAAATCCTACACTTTTAAATAAAATAATCAATTTCAAAGAATGAAATTTTAATGAAGATTGATAAAAGCTAAGTTCAATCATTGTAGATAGTTGGTTTGTTTTTAAGACAATTTATTTTATCTTATGATCAGTTATGTGTTGCATTATCTAGAATTAAAAGCAGAAACAATGTGAAACTACTAAGTTTTGATATAGAAAGTAAAGTTATAAATAAAACTACAAATATTATGTACAAAGAAATATTTTGAAATTTATAAATTTTGTAACAACTTTTTATTTCCAAATCATGTAATTTATTCTACCATATAATATATCTTTATATTTTTTAAAGATATTTTTTGTATTTTACATTGTGTTATTATTTGAATAAAATTATTAATTTAACCCGTGTGCTACACGGGTAGCTAACCTAGTGTTTATATAAAGAAATGTATGTATGTTTATAGGATGGATGGAATGTACGGTTAAAAAGGGTACATACCCTAATAATATTTGCAAATGTAGGGAACATACCCTAATAGTATCTGCGAATATAGGGAACATACCCTAATAATATCTACGAATGTTGGGAACAGACCCTAATAATATCTGCGAATGTTGGGAACATACCCTAATAATATATGCGAATGTAGGGAACATACCCTAATAATATATGAAAATGTTATAGGGCTGAGTGCTCTTTAAAACGTATATGTATGAATAAAAGTATGTATGTATGTAAGTATGAAAGAAAGAATGAAAGTATGTAAGTATGTAAGGAGAGATGAGAATATGTATCTTTGGATACGTATTTATGTAAGTATGTGAATGTAATGTATGTTGGCTGGTTAACTAGAACTCACTCAGCATAGCTGACTTTTAGTATGCACGCTGGTGAATAGGTTGATGCAGCTCGCTTGACTAAGGACACATGACATTGAACTGAAGACACTGGCATCTTGAGGAAAATGTTATGATGTTATTATGGTTTATATTTTAATTTGAAAGACAAAATATGTTTAATTTGAAAAGATTTGAATGAATCTATATATATGTTTGAAGTTTATTAATCCGCGAAAAGTTTTAATTAACTCTTATATTTAGAACCGTGTTGATGAGTAAATCCAACGTCCATGTGAGGCACCGGGAATAAGGCCTTACAAAATAATGAATGAAAAAGAATATGATTAAATGTTTGTCTTTATTTGTTTGCATTTTTACTTATATGCCCATTTACCATTTAATATTATTGTTTCTCTCTCCTTCTTAAATTTTTTATTATGGTTTAATTAATAACCACAAATCTTTAAATACTTAATTAAAGATGTGTTCCATATTTGGTTCTTAAAATTCTTACAACTCAAGAAGTTTTCAAAGTATCTCTCCTCATATATATATATATATATATATATATATATTGTAAATTTACGTGTCTATGAGAAATTTTATATAATAAAAAATATATGGATTTATATATTTATATGTGGCCACAAATAGCATTTATATTATAATAAATTATACCATATTATTATATCAGCTAGGTAATTGTTGATGCACCACATTTTCATTTCTTTCTAATTAAGGGTTTCTTCTTGGTTGTATATAAATATATATGGAGGAGATTAATTTACATCATAACATAACCGTAAACCTTACAACAAATTATTTGAACCCTCCCCCCACCCCCACCTCTCTCTTTCCATTTTCGGTTTCATCAATACCCAAATCCCCATCACTAATATACATCCTAAAGGGGAAATCGACCAACCGGATAATCATGTTGTCTGGATCATTCTCATCAGTCGTGGCTTCTCTCTCTGATGTGACAGGCATGTATTAGTTATAGGTTTATCATAATATTCATGTTTTCCATCACCAACGTGAAGAACTGATCAGCATGTGGTATCAAGAGCGATGTTGATTAATCAGTTTTTCAAGTTCCCTAAATCTGGATCTTAAACGGAAGACATGAACTAAAACCTGATAAACCCTAAGTTCATTTCAATTTTATAATTAATTCCGTTTTATATATTGAAAACCGAATATATGTAGAAACTGATATGTTAATTTTCGATTTTTATATATTGAAAACCCTAACAATTTTCGGTTTTTTTCGTTATTCATTTCCTATGTGATATAACCGTAAGTTTTTTTCGAAATCTGATAACTTCAATGATGTTCATCGTGTTCATCACAGTTTTTTCTCGAAAAATCACATATAATCTGGTTCAAGATCTAGATTGTTATAATGTTTTTCCAATTATTTTGATTAAAATTTATCTCAAGATATTTCAAATTTTGGAAAATTAAATGTAAGGTCCCGATCCCGGTACCCTACATTGGTCGCTGGATTTACTCATAAACAGTTCTAAATATCATGGTGAACTAAAACTTGCGCGGAATAATAAAAACTTCAACCAATTTTTACAAATATCAAATACTCTTTTAAATACATTGACACTTTGTCTTTCAGTTCAAACATAAAAACATAACATAACTACTTCTTCCAATGCCAGTCTTTATTCTTCGGTGTCATATATCCCACCTCAAGCCACCTGTTTCATTCTACTCCACTGCGTGCATACTAAGTTAGCTATGCTAAGTGAGTTCTAGTTTAACAAGTCCCAGGTTATTCGTACACATTTATCATACTTATTTGTATCCGAAGATACTATTCTTCCCTTTGACTTATACTTACTTTCTTACTTCTTACATACACTTTCTTTAAATCTTACACATACATATATTTACTCTTACACATTCTTACATAATTATTCATACATTCCTACACAAATATTATAAGGGCCTGCCGCCCTAACACTTGCACATATATTATCAGGTTCTGCCGCACTAACTTTTGCACAGATATTATAAGAGTATGTCGCCCTAACTCTTGCACATATATTATAAGGCTTTGCCACCCTAATTCTTGCACCGATATCATAGAGTAGGCCACTCTATTCTTGCCCAGATATTAGAAGGGCATGCCACCCTAACTCTTACATTCTGCTCTTACTTGTCTCTTACAATTACATATTGGAAAGCAAAACAAACACATGTGACAAATTCTTACAAACATTCTTTCATTTTCAACAATAGCATTCATACTCACCGTATATACATATATATATAAAAAAAGCGGGGAACTCTACATTTTACATTGTAAAAAAATAATATAAAGTTTGATTTCATATGTAAAAAAATTTGTTTTAACATGTAGAAGACATTTCAATAAAAAATGAATTTTTGCAAAAACTTTTTTACCCTTTTTTAACTGAAAATTATTTATTTCTTTAAATGGCTACTTGTGTTTATATGTAAAAATGTGTTTTTAAATGAAAAATGATTTTTTTTAATATTTTTTGCATGTAAAGTGAAAAGTTTCCTGAATTCCCTCTTGAACATATATATATATATATATATATATATATATATATATATATATATATATATATATATATATAGGGTGGGGTTAGAATAAGAAGTGAGTTGTTTGTAAGAAGTGTGAGAAGTAATTTCGGGCGTTGGATGTGATCATCTGATGGTGGATACTGTTAGTGTGTTTTTTGTTTGGTGTGTTTTATTTTATTAAGGGTAAAAACCACTTCTTACACTTCTTAGGATAGTTTTACTTCTTATTTTAACCTTGCTCTATCTATATATTTAAGTATAAGTCTAATCTTACAAGTATGCACACAAACCTGAAAACTTTTAAAAAGAAAGGGGCTAAAAACTCACCTGGGTCATGTTACTTTCGGAATTGATGGTAACACATCTCTTCAACTGAGCACGGCTAACGGTTTAACAAATATAGGTGTTAATCAACTACTTTCTATCTAAGTCTTATTACTCACATCATTAAGCTACTCTGACCTAAGGCCAAACAAATCAAATTCAATAGGCCAAACAAATCAAATAAAATATGCCAAACGAATTAAATCGAATAGCCAAATTAATCAAATAGGCCAAACGGATCAAATCGAGTTTAGCAAATGAATCGAATCGATTTTAGCAGACAAATCGAATATTCAAAATTCACACGAATCAATTTGAATATTCAAACGAATCGAATCGAGTACCCAAATGAATCGAATCGAATATTCAAACAAATCGAATCGAGGTTAGCAAGCGAATCAAATCGATTTTAGCAGACAAAGCGAGTCGAATATTCAAACGAATCAAATTGAATATTAAAACGAATCGAATAGAGTATTTAAAGGAATTGAATCGAGTATTCAAATGAATAGAATCGAGTATTCTAACGAATCGAATCTAGTATTCAAACGAATCGAATCAAGTATTTAAATGAATCGAATCGAGTGTTCAAACAAATCAAGTCGAGTTCTCACATACGAATCCAGTCAAGTTCTAACGGATCGAATCGAATTCCCAATGCGATTTGATTGTAAAGTTTTCCCAATTCAACCGTTTCTTCCAATCAAGCTTGCTACTTTTTAGTTCCTTATAACCTGTTTTACCGTCCTCTGAAGTTTCGTGTCATACCGACACCATTTACTCATCTTTTTACAATTCTAACCTAAACCTTTTTAACCCGAACCGAGCCAACTAGCCCATTTACCAACAAGTTCATTACTTAATCACTAATCGTGACCCGGTCTATCATCCTACCAAGTTTCATTCACTTATGTTCACTAAAAGTAAGTCATATTTAATAAAAACGTACCATTGAGGTTTATGTTCGAAATCACTTGAATAGAACAAAACCATATTAAACGAACTCATAATTGAGTAATTCAAGCGGCCACGGGACTGGGTCGCAAAGCTCTACCAGCGCCACCCACTTCTGTTGCCGCAATCAGCCGCTACAGTCGCCGAAAAATTGAAACATTTGCTAGAAAACTCACTTTTCCACTATTATGATTGTCATGATAAAAACTGGACTTCCCAACCTCTGATCTAAGATCTAATCAGTGGGAATCTCTGTTTATATGCCACAAAAAATCAGTTAAATTTGAGACCGATCTGACGGTTAGATATTTGGGAATAGTCAGATCTTTTTGGGTTGCTCTCACAAATACGGGATTTTGGTAAAGAATGAGGTTAGAGGTAAAGATGATTATAAAATGAGATGGTGACTACTTTTATAGGTACGAGTAGGGTAGATGTTTAATTTTCATCTAATGACACTTAACCCCCTCATACTTTTGATAATTCCATTTATATATCTATAATTTAATTAAACCTGGTTCATTTAAAATATAAAACGAAACTTGGGATGTTACAAGTCTACCCACTTTATAAGAGGTTTCGTCTTCGAAACCTACTAAGTCCTTGTAAAAGGAATACTTCATGTATTCACATTCTTTGTTAAATCGTCTCAGGGGTTGTTTGCTTCATTCAAATCTGAATGAGTAAGATCTGAATGAGCCTCTGTCTCATTCAGTAACAACAATAAGTCAGAATGATTCAGAACTAATTTTAACCATTCAGATGTTTTTTCTGTTTGGAACCAAACAGTCTAAAGTCTGAATGAATCAGATGTTTACATCTGAATGGTTCCATTCAGATGTAAACAAACAACCCCTTAGCTTCATTAGATGCTCATTATTTTAGCTGTCCATGGTATCTTCTCCATGAAGTCCTCAATTATATGCTTCCTTAACTAGACTTAGAAAGTCTACATCATTTACTTAAGCATGCTTTTATTTCTTTTCCTTCAAATATAAACATTGCACTTACTATCACAACACTTGGCACTGAATGACACTTCTGTCCAATTACAACCTTGAGCAAAAAACTGCCTGGCCATACGTTCAAAACGTATTAATTCCATAAAAGGAAACCTTTCTCGTTTCTCCTTAAGGATTACTCCCTGAAATCCTTTT
Organism: Bidens hawaiensis; assembly: GCF_021521415.1. NCBI lineage: Eukaryota > Viridiplantae > Streptophyta > Magnoliopsida > Asterales > Asteraceae > Bidens > Bidens hawaiensis. The sequence goes on from NW_027496170.1 coordinate 108,523, forward strand.
GTATATTCCTTAAGTTAGAACATCTCTTACAATCCTTGAGCACAATCGTGACATAACTTGACGGAGAACTTCTTTAATCGCCATTTAATTCTTCTTCCATTTTTAGCTCTTTACTAACACATAGGGTTCATGAGTTGTAGCTGTCTAATGTAGCTTGATCATGAAGTCCATGATGATACATTTTCCTTTACTTGACTAATCAAGTTTCATTTTGTCCTATAAATCCAGTGTTGTCTGCTGCTGCATATCAGGTTTCCTAATATATCATAGCCATTTATCCTAACCAACTTTCTTTCCAGGCATGTCCTGACCTTTATATGGACATTTCTAACACCATTATACCGTTACCATTCTAGATGACGTCCAACTCATGATCACATGGTTATCAGTCACAACACTATCATTCGTTTAAAGACTCAATCCAACTAAGCATAAGTGTAAATCATCTATATGCCTTCCTTGCATGTATTTCATTCTTCTATCCTTGGTTTTTGGCATCCTCTTGCGGTGTAATCGTCAGCTCCACATTCGTAACACTTGTGGTTGTTCTTATCCATGTAGGCAACGTATCTTATCCTCTCACATTGTCACATAACATAAACCCATTTTTACTTGTCTTCTACTTAAGGGTTTCACACTCATCCGTAACCTCCTTCATAACCAATATCTTTTTGAAGCCTCGATGTACACCGAGTATCTTTGTCTAACACAATTGACAATGACACTCCATGCTTTACCACAACCTTGGTAATGAACACCTTAGCTAGCATTTATGACGAGATGGCTTCTCATATTGGTATAAACGAGCACCTTTCTTCAAATGGTCCATAATCACCCGAATGGTATCATGATTCTTAGTTGATACGAGGTAGCTTAGTCATGAAACTCACAGTGATGTGTTCCCCTTTCCATTATGGAATTACTAACGGTTGTAATTTTTCCACACGGTTCTGGGTGTTCTACTTTGACTTCATGTCCCGTTTATCATAAGTATTATCTTCCAAATCTCGATGTAACCTGAAAATTCTTTCCGTTTTAATCATGTTCTCATCCTTTATAACTTCTAATTGCGTCTCACGGATCTCACTCATGAAATTCGAAGTGCAAACTAATTTATAAGACTTAATTTTCGCGATAATCTATTCACCTCTACGGCTTAGTACCATAGCGACCACATTCACCACACCAGTGTAATACTTGATTTCATAATCAAAGTCCTTTTTCAGCCTTCACCATCTTCTTTGCCTTATATTCAATTTGAAGAAAAGCTCCAAAATATTATGATCTGTATAGATGGTACACTTTGAATACTTAGCATACGGTTTCACCTTATTCAGTGTGTCCAACACTCCTTTCAAGTGTTCCGCATGGTCAGACTTATTCCTTGAATATGTCAAGATTATCATCAATAAGGCAATGCAAGATTTATCAAACATCGGAAGACATGCCCTGTTCATCATAACCCTAAATGTTGTTGGAGCATTTGTCAATCCACATGAGATCATGGGAAACTCGTAGTATCCATGTCACGTAGAAATGTTGTCTTAGGGATGTCAGCCTCTTTCACCTTCAACTGATGATCACCAGATGTGAGATCTATTCGGGAGAACCAACTAGCACCTTGTAATCAAACAGATCATGAAATCGTAAGCTTGCCCAACTCGCAGTAATCTATACACATTCTCATACTTCCGTCTTTCTTCTTTTACGAACAACACCGGCACACCCTGCATGGAAACACTCGGTATTATAGAACCTTTATCAAGGAGTTCTTGTAGTTTGGAAATTAACTCTTTCATCTCGGACGGAGCTAGGCGATAAGGTGCTTTCGCGATGGTTTGTGCTCCTAGTATCAATTCTATCTAATATTCTACCTCTCGTTCCGGTGGTAACCCTGGAAGGTCCTCTGGGGGACATTTCTGGACAGTCACACACTTCGGGAACATTTTTCTCTTCATTCATCTCGGTCGTTGCTTTGACAACATACGCCAGGTAGACACTACAACCTCGCCCTAATAGATCCTTCGGATTTTATCATCAAAATGACATTAAGCCATGAACTTTCCTTATCATCATACACCGTCACTGTACCACCATCCAAATATTTCAACCTTAACAACTTACTCCTACACACTATATGAGCCTCTAACTCAAACAACAATTCCATTCCCAAACAACATCGAACTCTCTAATGTCAAACATAAAGAGTGGCAAGGAACTCATGTCCCACTAGTTCTACCTTACAATTGTTAACCATCCTAATAATTTTTAACGAAAGTGTCGCTAGCGGTCTCTTTCATAAAGTCTCAGGTACACAACTACATTCTTCATAGCGTCCTCCTTTCATATTCGCTACACTATTTAGCCTCATCCTTTCGTTCTTTTTCAATTAGAATACCTTGACAATCACCTGTTCTTCTCGATTAGCTCTACTTTCCCAACATTCTTTTCGTTACTCGCGATCCCAGCAAGTTCCCTTATGGAGTTAACTATTGAACGCACACTACATGACTTGACTTACTCTAGTTGGCTTATCTCCATTTCTTTCATGTTGCTTCCACTTGGATTTCCCAGTTTGCTTTCCTTTGATGCTTCAACGGACATTGTGGGCATTGTAGTGCGAAACAACTGAGCAACTCCCTTAGTGTATTTGACTACACTCCAAGTGTGATCCTTTTTCATTACTTTCCAACGTCGGAGTCCAACTGCTTTCGTATATCGCTCTGCCACATCTTCTTCAAAATGGGTGTCTTGTTGGCACATGTCCTACCACAGCGTACAGTACGACCTCCTTGAGCTCGTCCCTTTCTATCAGTAATCATATCTTTTCTCTAAGGAAACACAAACGTTATCAATCAAGGATTAGCACATGATTTGCAAGGTAAGTAGCTAATGACAGTGGCCAAGTGTAGTTAACTCTTAACATTACTCCTCAGGATCTACAAACTTCCCTTTATGATTTCGCTTTTGCTAAGTCCTATATCTTACACAGTTAAAATTCATAGAAACAATTCACATAATCATATACAATCACATACTCCTATCTCTAGCAATTAAGCTACCTTTCCTTCAGATTCCTACAGTACAGATGAAATTAATCATGCATTCATTACCGTGCTTGCTTGAGCGACACATGGCTTTCTTGAACTGACATCTTCTTTTTTTTCCTTTCACTTAGACCCATTCTCTGTTAGAGTCTAAGCATGTAGGATGCTTACTTATCTCGAACTTGTGCTCCGGTACCAACTTGTAAGGCCCCGATCCTGGTACCCTACATTGGTCGATGGATTTACTCACAAACACAGTTCTAAATATCGCAGTGATTAAAACTAGCACGGGACAATAAAAACTTCGATCATTTGTTACAAATATCAAATACTCTTTCAAATACATTGATGCTTTATCTTTTAGGAAACACAAAAACATATCATAACCATTTCTTCTTCCAATGCCTGTCTTTATTCTTCATTGCCATGTGTCCCACCTCAAGCCTGTTGTTTCATTCTACTCACATGCGTGTATACTAAAACTCAGCTACGCTGAGTGAGTTGTAGTTTAACAAGTCCCGTATTATTCTTATACATTGATCATACATATTCGTATATGAGAATACTATTCTTCCCTTTGACCTGTACTTTCTTTCTTACTTCTTACATACACACTCTTTTAATCTTACATATACATATATTTACTCTTACACATTCTTACATAATTATTCATACATTCTTACACAGATATTATAGGGTCTGCTGCCCTAACTCTTGCACATATATTAAAAGGGTACGTCGCCTTAACTCTTGCACATATATTATAAAGATATGATGCCCTAACTCTTGCACGTATATTATAAGGGTATGCCACCATAACTCTTGCACCGATATAATAGAGTCGACCACTCTATTCTTGCCCAAATATTATAAGGGCCTGCCACCCTGACTCTTATATTCTACTCTTACTTGTCTCTTACAGTTACATATAGGAAAGCAAAGTAAACACACGTGACAAATTCTTACAAACGTTCTTTCATTCTCTATAATAGCATTCATTCTCACGATATATATATATATATATATATATATATATATATATATATATATATAAGAGAGAGAGAGAGAGCAAGGTTAAATTGAGAGTAAAACTATCCTAAGAAGTGTAAGAAGTGGCTTTTACCCTTAAAAATATAAAACACACCGAACAAAAAACACACTAACAATATCCACCATCAGATGATCACATCCAACGCCCGATATTACTTCTCACACTTCTTACAAATAGGTCACTTCTTATTCTAACTCCACCCTATATATATATATTTCTAGTCTTACAAGTATGCACACAGCCCTGAAAAAATTCAAAGAGAAATGGGCTAGAAACGACCTGGGTCTTGTTTCTTTCGGAATTGATGGTAACACCTATCTTCAACTGAACACCGCTAAATATTTAACAGATATATGTCTTAATCAACTACTGTCTATCTAAAGCTTATTACTTAGGTCATCAAGCCACTCTAACCAAGCCTAACAAATCGAATCGAATAGGCCAAACAAATCGAGTCGAATCGGCCAAACAAATTGAATCGAATAGCCAAACGAATCGAATAGGTCAAACGGATCGAAACAAGTTTAGCAAATGAATTAAATCGATTTTAGTAGACGAGTCGAATCGAATATTCAAACGAATCGATAGATTATTAAAACGAATCGAATATTCAGATGAATCATATCGAGTATTTAAATGAATTGTATCGAGTATTCAAATGAATCGAATCCAGTATTCAAACAAATCGAATCTAGTATTCAGACGAATCGAATCGAGTATTCAAATGAATTGAATCGAGTGTTCAAACGAATCGAGTTGAGTTCTAACGGACCGAATAGCATTCCCAATGCAATTTGATTAGGTTCATTTTCCCGACTCAACCGTTTCTTCCTATCAATCTTCCTACTTTTTAGTTCCTTGTAACTCGTTAATCGTCCTATGAAGTTTGGTGTCCTACTGACACCATTTACTCATCTTTTTACGATTCTAACCTTAATCGTTTTAACCCGAAACGAGCCAGCTAGCCCGTTTACTAATAAGCTCATTACTTTATCACTAATCGTGACCTGATCTATCATCCTACCTAGTGTCATTCAATTCCGTTAACGAAAAGTAAGTCTTTTTCAATAAAAACGTACATTTGATGTTTGTGTTCAAATCACTTGAATAGACCAAAACCATATCAAACGAACTCGGAATTGAGTAACTCAAGCGGCCACGCGACCGGGTCTCTAAGATCTACCAGTGCCACTCACTTTAGCCACCAGAATTTGCCGCTACAGTTGCCGGAAAACTCACTTTTCCACTGTTACGGTAATCTTGATAAAACATGGACTTCCGGACTTCATATCAAAGATCTGATTTGTGGGAATCTTCGTTTACGTGCCATGAACACTCAGTTAAAATTTAAGACCGATCCGAAGGTTATATATTCCGTAATCGTCGGATCTTTTTGGGTTGCTCTCACAAAAACGAGATATTGGTAAAGAAGGACGTTAGGTGATGTAATTATGTAATGAGATGATGACTACTTTTATAAGATAGGGGTAGGGTTTCATGTTTAAATTTTCATCTAATGACAATTAACTCCCTCATACTTTAGATAATTTCATTTATCTTCTATAATTGAATTAAACCTGATTCATTTAAAAAATCAAATGAAGCTTGGGATGTTACATTAAATAAAAGAATTTTTTTCAAAAATAATCAAATCTTGGATAAACAAACAATACCTAAGAATGCAGATCAAACCTTATCACGAAACTGTTTATGGAGTTATGGGTCTGTTTGTTTAAGATTAAAAATGTTTTTGGAAAATAATAAGCTTTTGAAAACACTAAATCCCGAAAATCACATTGATCCAGAAAACTTAATTCCCAAGAACAAAACCTTTCCCTTAAGAGTTAACTAAATATTTCATGAATAGTTCGATATGTGCTAACATTTGGTTTGCTATTAACTAATTAATGTTTTGTAAACACTTAAAATATATATATTAATTAATTTTGCAAAACACAGAAAAGCTTAACTTGAATAAATTTGTTGTCGTAAACTTCTGCCCAAAGGTGATGTATTACATCTAATATACCATTCAAATCTAAATACAAGTTGTGTTACTTTAGCTTAACATGATCTAAATGTATCACTTCTGCCCAAATGTGACGTGTTACATTTATATCAAGCAAAACTAACTTGTGCATAATTACAATGGTTGTCTCACTTGTGCCCAAAGGTGATGTGTTACAATTGTATTGCACAAACACTTAAATAAAACTTAATTATGCCCAAATGTGAGATTTTTTATTTAAGTAGAACTTTTAGTTAAAGTAGTCTATTAGTTTGATGTTAATAGTAGACATTTATTATCACAGCTTCATAAATTAAAGTGGTCCTTATCTAAGCCTTCCTTAGTTTAGTTTTCCTCTAGATCACTCTAAGTTTCTTCTAGTTTAGCATCCTAATATTCTCATCTAATTTCCATTAACAACTCCAAATGGTGGAATCACACTAGTAACCGGAGATAATTTTGCTTCCTGGAAGAAAACTCTTATGCTTAATCTCGTCTTCCTGGATTTCAACTATGCTCTAATCGAGGATAAACCTCCGGTAGTAACCGCTGAGAGCACTCCTGATAAGCACTTATCGTTCGAAAAATTGAATAGATGTAACCGCATGTCTTTACTGCTTATGAAAAACTCCATTAGCATGCCAATAAGTGGATCCATTCCAAACTCTTACAATGCTAAAACCTATATTGCTTATGTAGAGGAACAATTCAAAGGAACGTCTAAGCATGCTAGTACTCTTATTCCCAAGTTGGTGACTACTAAGTATGATTGAAGGAGTGGCATTTGTGGGCACATTATGATGATGAACGACATGGACCATTAGCTGAAGGGATTAGACATGGAGATCAATGATGGTTTTCTGGAGCACTTCATCATGACTTCTCTTCCTAATGCCTATGAAGTTTTCAAGATCAATTACAACACCCAGAAGGAAAAAATGGACCATGAGTGAGCTAGTTGTATGTGCGTGCAAGAGGAAGAGCGTAAGAAGTGGGATAAACCTGAAGTTGCTTACCTTGACACCAGTTCCAAGAAAACGAAGAACACTCATTCAAGAAAGGAGTTTGCTAAAGTTCCGAAGACTAATACAGGTGCTTCATCCAAATCTCAGACTGGAAAGCCTTTCTACAAGCTCTAAAAGAAGTACATTCATAAGAAGAAAGATTGCCCAGACTTTAAATAGTGGTTGGCTAAGAGAGGCAATGATCTATTTATGATACTTGAGTCCTATAATTTAAATGTTCCTGCTAATTCATGGTGGTTTAATTCTGGTTCTAAGGTTCATGTGACCAATTCTACTCAGGGATTCCTTTCAATCCGGAAGCTGGAAAGAAACCAAATAACACTAAGACTGGGGCATGATAAAGAACTTGAAGTCAAGGCCGTGGGAACTTTACAATTAATAATGAAAACTGGTTTATGCATTAATCTTTATGATACCTTATATATTCCTGAGATTACTCAGAATCTTGTACAGGACCAAAGTTAGACATGGACGGTTTTGATGTTTCCCTTGGTCGTGGAAAACTTACTATTTCTTTTAAGTATCAAGTGTTTAGTTATGGCTTTTTAGATAGTGGTATTTATAGATTAGAACTAGATGATTATTTTTCTAAACCTTTGTTGTCATATAATATTAATGAATCACTCAAAAAGATTAAAGAAAAACAAGACTTAAATATTTCTTCTATGTTTTGGCATCAACGTTTTGGCCACATCTCACGAGATCGGTTAGCCCAAAATCGTGAAAAGTGAAGTCTTACCACATCTCGATTTCACTAATTTTGGAACATGTGTCAAATGTCTTAAAGGAAAAATGACATCAGCAAATAAGAAAGGCGTCACTAGGAGCTCTAATTTATTAGAACTCATTAACATTGATATTAATGGTCCTTACCCCATTGTTGGCATAGCCGGACATACTACATTTATCACTTTCATTGATGATTATTCCTGCTATATAACTTGTATCTCATTTAGGAAAAATCTAAATCTGTTACAAATTTTAAAGATTATAAAATTGAATTTGAAAAACAATTAGATCGCCAAATAAAAGTTGTCAAATCAGATAGAGGGGGTTAATATTATGAAAGACATATTGACGTGGGTCGGACTCCTGGTCCATTTTATGAGTTTTGCAAGGGCCATGGGATCGTGAACCAATATACCATGTCAGGTACTCCTTAGAAAAATGGTGTCGCTGAACGGAGAAATTTAACCCTTATGGATATGGTACGCAGTGTGTTAGCCAACACTAATTTACCTCTATTCCTCTGGATTGAAGCAAGCAACCGTTCATATACTCAATAGATTTCCTTCAAGTTTGTCCCTAAAACTCCATATGAACTTTGGACAGTAAGGAAACCAAGTCTTAATTATATGAAATTATGGGGCTGTGTTTTAAGCAAAACTTTATAACCCTTTCCTAAGGAAATTTGACCCTAAAACTGTTATTTTCTTCTTTATCGGGTATTCTGAAAATTCAAAGGGTTGTCGTTTCTATTGTCCTTCCCATGTCACTCGTATTATAAAAACCAAGCGTGACGTGGTTTTGGATGATGACAAGATCAGTGAGAGCAGTACTAATCCCCATGAAGAATTGCAAGAAATACAAGATGCGGGGGGGGGGGGGGGGGTAAGTCGTCGATTATTGTAACTCCGATTATTCCTCTTGTACCCAATGCAATTGAACCTAATGCACCAACTTCTCCACACTCAAAACTCGTTATAACAAATATTGAACCTACTAATCAACTCATGAGGTCATCTAGGTCCAGAAGACATGCTAACTTAGATGATTATGTCACCTACCTGACTAAAGCTGACGCCGAAAAGCTTAATGATCCTACCTCTTATAATGGATCCATAAGAAGTGATCAGTCTTCTGAATGGAATAAAGCGATGATTGATGAGCTTGACTCCATGAAAAAAAATGACGTTTGGGATTTGGTTGAATTTCCCAACGGTTTCAAGCCCGTAGGATGTAAACGGGTGTTCAAAATAAAACTTGATTCAAATGGGAATGTTTTGAATGCTATAAAGCGAGATTGGTTGTAAAGGGCTACACTCAGATAGAGGCAACTGACTATCAAGATACTTTTTCACCTGTCTCTCGAAAAGATTCATTTAGGATCGTTATGGCCATAGTAGCTCATTTTGAATTAGAGCTGCATCAGATGGACGTAAAAACCACTTTCTTTAACGGCAATTTAGACGAAGAGGTGTATATGAAACAACCTGAAGGTCAAGAACATCTAGTCTGTAAGTTGAAGAATTCAATATATGGTTGAAATAAGCATCAGGTCAATGATACCTAGAGTTTGATGAAGTCATAAAGAAACAAGTTTTTCAAAGAATCAAGTAGATCAATGCACCTACCTCAAGATGAGTGGCAGTAACTTTACTATACTTGTCCTTTAAGTAGATGATATTTTATTGTAATAGTTTGGATATGTTTCATGGGTCGAAGCGATTACTCTCGCATAAATTCTACATGAAGGATCTCGGAGATGCTTCTTATGTAATTGGAATCGAAATTCATCGAAATAGACACAAATGGATCTTAGGATTATTTTAAAGGGCCTACATTTACCGTGTCCTTAGTTACAACATGCAATATTGTAACCCAACTGCAGCTACATTAATTAAAGGATACGTTTTTGATGCATTCCAATATCCAAAGATAGAGGTTGAAAAGGCGCAAATGAGAATGATACCTTATGCATCAGTAGTCGGGAGCCTTATGTATGCTTAAGTTTGTACTCTCCCAGATATTTCTTTTATTTATGGAATGTTAAGTCATTATAAGACTAATCCTGGCCTTGAACACTGGAAAGCATCTAAGAAGGTGCTTCGATATCTTCAAAGAACGAAAGACTACAAACTGACTTATAGAAGAAGTGATAATTTAGAAGTGGTGGGTTATTATGATTCTGACTTTGCTATATTCAAAGATGACAAGAAGTTCACTTCGGGATATATCTTTATGTTAGCTGGCGGGCCCATTTCATGGAGGACTAATAAACAACAGTTAATGACAACTTCCAATATGATGGCAGAATATATAGTTGTTTATAAAGCAACCTGCCATGATGTTGCTTAAAATCTGATCTCTTGACTCAAAATAGTTAATTCCATTTCTAGACCGTTGAAGCTTTATTGTGATAATTCAGCTGCCGTTAGATTCTCGAACAATAACAGTTCGACTGGATCTATTTTATATCTCGATACAAAGTATTTGTTCATGCGGTGAACGAGTTGTGGAAACTAAACTTTGTATTGAGTATATTAGTACACATAATATGCTAGCGGATCTGATGACTAAAGGTCTCCCACCTAAAGGTTTTGAAGAACATGTTTCTAATATGGGATTTACTGAAGACCTTATTTAATTGCATATTGTACTTATTTAGATTTTATTCAATAAAATTTCCTCAGTTTTTGATTTTGTATGTCTCTTAATAAGTTCTGCTTGCGTAATGACCTATAGACAAACTAGTATACAAATCAAATATTTGAAGGGCTTACTTGATCATTTAGAATTTTAATAGAGTAGCCGAATAGTTGGACACTATCCTAGAATGGTTGATCATAATCAACATCTCACATTTAACGAGAGGTTTAAAACGAAAATGATAATCGTTAAGTTAGTTAGTATATGCCATAACCTTGAAGCATAAGTTATCGATGCTTATTAGTGGTGGATGAAAATTTTTCGTACGGAAAGAAAATTAGGAATGCATGATCCATCTCATATTTTGTACTTGGTTCCTTATGTATTTGTTTATGTATCTATTGTTGGAATCGGTCTGCCCAAGGCACATATTAGAGTTGTTGTGGCTAGTACGTTATGATCCAAGTCGGGGCATACCCAATAACAAACTAGACAAACTCCACGATATTTATTTAAGATATGATCTAACAAATAAATATCAACACTTAGAATATTTGGAAATTGGCTTTCTAAATATTTTTATTTGTGTAATAAATAAATTATATGAATAATTTATATTATGAGAGATTTTTCATTTTGCATATTACTTGTAATGTTATTTAAGTTGGTTAAGTAACAATATGCAAGACTTACTTCATTTTGCATATACCGTGTTATTTAAGTTGGTTAAATAACAATATGCAAGACTAACTGCATTTTGCATTTTGCACGTACTATGTTATTTAAGTTGGTTAAATAACAACATGCAATGCATACTGGATTTTGCATGTTATGTTATGATATAACATTAGTAAATAAAATAGATTACCTGAGTTTTGAAATTGGGTGGGAACCCATGTGGGCTGCCACTTTTTTCCCCATCTCTCTCCTCACTTAATTGTTTTATTTATTTCCAAGACATGCACAAGATGCTATTGGTGGGCTATACTGAGTACGATGATGATGATGATGATGATTTCCAAGACATGCACAAGAATTCACTGGTTAATTTGTGTGGTGCATTGGTTGCTCATATCTCTCTTTCACACACACACACACAAAAAGCAAATAAACTATCTCTTCTTTCTCTCTAATTTTCGGCTAAGGAAAGGAAAAACAAGGAAGACTTTTCAAGTGTAAATCCTAGCATAATAAAGGTGTTTGTTGGAAGCTTGAAGGGTATACAAGCTTGAGGTTCTTCTATCTTGAAGACTAGCCATTCATATCTTCATCACCTTTATTTTCTTAGACTCCTGAAGGTATATTACATAAACACCCTATGGTTGTTTATATATTGGTAAGCATGCAAATTCGTATATGGATCTGGGGCTTGGGTTTTGCATATAAAATCAGTTTCATATTCATCTAATTAACAAGATTTAAAACTTATTTATCCGCTGCGTTTTTCATATAAATGGGTTTATATGACTTTGATAATCTTGTTATAACCCTACATCTATGAGCCACACTTTATATTATCTCTTACATTATACTTTCCATGCCCAAAAAATGTATTTTAAGCCCGGTTTATAACCTAGAAATGATAGTTTTTTTTGGGTCACGGTTACATAATTATCCATGGGCAGGCACCGCAAATTAGTTTTTTGAAATATGTTGTTTTATAAATATATTTATGATAGTTTCGTTATCTACTCTAACGGTGTTGAGTTGGTTATATTTGGTTTGCTTAGATCTCTGTGTTTGCTTTGGCCGGGTTCGAATCACTGCTTTATAGTTGTTGCTAATTTTATTTTTTTTAAATTGATCATGCAGTGAGACCACGTTTTGGGTTGTGGCATGTGTATCAACCCTCGTCTAAATCCGCTTATGTATATTGATGTTTGTGGGTGGATTTGCTTGCATGTGTTTTGTCACACCCCGATCAAAAGCGACGGAACATGTATGGGCACCGTATTTCTCAAGAACACAATGACACTATTAATGTGACAATATTTAATCAACTCATTCATTTCATTCAATCATGAAATATAACACAACTTGTTCATTACAAATAAAACAAAGTACAAGATAATAAACAGTTTTATTTAACTAATAACCTAATGGTCCAAAATAAAAATGACGTCTTCAAATCTTCACTCAACCGATAATCAAACCTGTAACGTTGAATAAAATATATTTTTTCAACACGAATGTTGGTGAGCAATTCCATGATTTTTGTATATATATATATATAATATGAGCCAAAATCCACAATTCTTATGTGAAACCATAAATAATAACAACAATTGCGGTATATAAATCATAAGTAAATGAGGCTTCTTTTTAATAGGTAAAAATACCAAATTACAAGGAGGAGCGTATGATCATACTTATTGACGATGAGAATGAGTCCAACCAACAAAAGCAATAAACATTTAGCAATTATTCATATGAGGCATATAACACACAGTCGAGCAATTATTCTAAGTAACACATAAACTAGAGTTGTGGTTTGAGAATCCAAGTCCTAAATCATTTTTGTTTAAGTAAGTATGCAAGCTACCCCAGAGTATAAAAGCAAAAACGGAGATGAAAATACTCACTTGGACAAAGTAACGTCGATGATGAAAAACTTAGAATAATAATCTTCAAGAAAGCGAGGCGACAGTTTAACAAGCGTGTCGTAGATTGAAAGATCTTGAGTTAATATTAAGTCTTGAAGATGAAAAATAAATGATATAAAAGAGCATAAAAATAGGGCTTGGGTTTCCGGGAGTTTAAGTTATATTTTACTAAATGCGGTCAACTAAAGAAAGTATATCATAAAATGGGTTTTGCATGAAACTGGGTCTTTGATGTTTAGTTTTACTCAACCTTTTTTAAGTTTTACATATGGGAGTTGGTTAAGTGCTAGTGTACACGATCCCGCTATTGTAAGCATCAAAATCCGACTTTTAAAGATTTGTTCGACTTAGTCGGTTCGGGATTTGAAAAAGCAACAAATCCACATCCAACTTCCTAAAACATTTAAATATATTAATGACTTCTATAAAATCAGTATCTTAAACAAGTTTCAGAATTTTTATTAATTAAAGTCTCAAACTCGGGTTTAAGCGAGTGTAAGTCGGCTCAATCTCAATATAAAACCAAGTTTGGTTCCGACATACCATAATCTTAGAATATAAATAATATAAAGTTCAAAATCAGTTAAAAAGGTTTGGAAAGATTTGTGGTGATTTGCACGGTGACTAGCTCGTTAAGACGACTAGTTCTACTTTTACTCGGTTTTTACCCGAAACTTGGTTTAGGCCAAGATTTGTTCCAACACTTTCAAAATCTTAAGTAATATGAGAAATATAAAGTAAAACATAACCAAAAAGAAAGGTTCAAGTTGTGGTTTAAACATTGACTAAATTGTCAAAACAAGTGCTCGGTTTTACTCGGTTTTTGCCCAAAACTTGGTTTCAAGCCATGATTTGTTCTACACTTCCATATCAACCATGTAATAGCTAAAATATAAAGAAAAACTCATATCCAAAGTCTTTCATACAATATCTTTGTTTAAAAGTTAACTAAACTGCTTAAACGAGTGTTCGGTTTGGTTCGGTCCTTGACTCCGTATGAAACCGAGGATGGTTACCACATGTCAAACACCATAGAGCTAAAATATAAATGAAAACTCAGATCTAGAATGCTTTCATGCAACATGGTTGTTCAAAAGTTAATAAAAGTGTTTAAACGAGTGTTCGGTACAGGTTCGGTCCTTGACTTGGTATGAGGCCGAGGATGGTTACCACATGTCCAAAACCATAGAACTACTAAAAAAGTAAAATTTCCAGACATAAACTTAAACAAGAAAGTTAAGCGAGTAAACTTCTCGAAAATGACCCAAATGGGCCTAAAATTAAAAAATAAGTGTTTGAAGGTCTAAAAACCTTAAACAAAGATAGAAATGGTTTTTCTTAACATAAATTAACTTATAACAACTGAAATTAACAAAAACATATACCTGAAACAGATTGAAATGCAAGATTCGGTTATGTCGACTTTTAAAGTCGAACTTAAGCAAAACTAGCTAGAACAACTTGCAAGTTCAAATAATTAGGGAGAGAAGGGAAAAATGGCTGAGATGAGTGGGTATTTATGGGGGAGGATTATGGTTTGAGAGGTTGGATAAAACCTTTATCCAATGGGTAACCAGTACACTTTTATTCTTTATTTAAAAATAAGTTAAAATGTTTTTTAAGTTAATTAAATTATTTCCAGAGATAATATCAAGTTTGGAGGGTTCTAAAATAATTATGGGTTGAGTCTTGGTCGGTTTGGATGGTTAAAACACAAGTTCGGGCCTTAAACAAGCTTAAACGAACCAAAAAGGTAAAAACAAATTGTTTTCTTTTTCTTGAGCTGCACTGTTGGCTGCTGCGCAGCAGGCCGAGGCCAGCCCTACGTGCCACGTGAGGTGGGGTTCTCGGCCAATCTTTGTTTTTTGACAATATTAGTCCTTATAGTTCATTTTAGGTCGTTTTGAGCATAAAATAAGCGTTTTAAACACCGTTAAAGACTTTGGAATGACAAGTTTAAAACATTATTATAACATAAAATTCTTTGTTTTATTAATACCTAACAATCTGAAAAAAAAACGGGTTGGGTTTACGTTACGAAACCAAATACAAGTCGAACCGAAAATGACGAATGTCATAGTATTCCCTACTTTTGGAAATTTCGTCCCGAAATTAGGAAGTAGTTGCGACAAAAAGATGAGGATACTTTTCTTTCATAACGTCTTCGTGTTACCAAGTAAATTATGCGCCACGCCGTGATTCCAAACGGACGTAAACTAACCGGATACAGCTTTGCTTGGTTCCTTTCTCATTATGATCCATGATTTCAACAGGTTTTTCAACCATTTGCATTGTCTCTTCGATACGCACTTCATCGAGTGGTATGAAGATTACCCTCGGCTAAGCACTTTTTGAGGTTCGAGACATGAAAGGTCGGATGAACATCGGTAAGTTCTTATGGTAACTCGAGTCTATAAGCCACTTTCCCAATCCTCTCAAGGATCTTGAATGCGCCTACGAGGGTGCTAGTTTTCCTTTCTTTCCAAAACGAACTACCCTTTCCAAGGGGATACTTTGAAAAAGACAATGTCATCAACGTTGAACTCGAGAGGCTTTCGCCGTTTATCGGCATAACTCTTTTGACGACTTCTAGCGGCGAGAAGATTATTGCAGATTTGATCGATACGATCAGTAGTGTCTTGACCATCCCGGGTCCGGTGATTTGTGCTTCACCAATCTCGTTCCAACAAATCGGAGAACGACACTTGTGACTATAAAGAGCTTCAAAAGGAGCCACACCAATGCTATAATGGAAGCTATTATTGTATGAGAACTCAATAAGAGGAATATGGGAATCCCAATTTCCACCAAAATTAAGTAAACACAATCGAAGCATAACTTCAAGGGTTTGAATGGTACGTTCGGATTGGCCAACGAATTGAGGATGATATGCGGTACTAGGATCAAAGCAAGTTCCCAAAGCTTCTTGAAGAGATTTTCAAAAACAAGAGGTGAAACGAGCATCACGATCGGAGATAATGGTCAATGGTATACCAAGGCGGCATGCAATTTCATGAATATAGATTTGAGAGAGTTGTTCGATAGAGTACTTCTCTCGTATTGGGATGAAGTGAGCAGATTTGGTTAATAGATCGATGATTACCGAAATACTATCATTTTTCTTTTGAGTGGTGGGTAACTTGGTGATAAAGTCCATGAAATGTATTCCTACTTCTAAATGGAAATCAGTGGTTGCTCGAGTAAACCAAAAGGTTTTTGATGTTCGGCTTTAACCTTCGAGCATGTAAGATATTTTGAAATGTAAAGTGCCACATCTTTCTTCATATCAGGCCACCAATAGATAGAATGAAGATCGAAGTACATTTTATCCGCACCAACATGTATAGAATATCGTGACTTATGAGCCTCATCAAGAATGAAGTACGAAGGTCATCACGATCGGGAACCCATAAACGGTTGAGGAAGTGAAGCAAGCCATCGGGTTTGGTTTCGAGTTAAAGTTCGGCTCCTCACGACATTTCGTCGTACATGTTGGCTTCATCAACGGAGGTGAAGTGGGATTTATAGATTTGGTTTTGAAGATCGGTTTGAATGATGATGCAATGAAGTATGATAGATTTGACGCTCACTTTACGACATAGGTAATCGGCCACGACATTCTCTTTGCCAGGATGGTAGAGAATCTCGCAATCGTAATCACTAAGTAATTTGGCCCATCACCGTTGTCTCATGTTAAGATCTTATTGGTCGATGATGTTTTGAAGACTTCTATGATCGGTGAATACCACACATTTCGTACCGTAAATATTGTGTCTCCAGATATTGAGAGCGAAAAGGACAGCGCCAAGTTCTAGATAGTGAGTCGTGTAATTCTTCTTGTGAACTTTAAGTTGCCTTGAGGCATAAGCGATAACTTGACCTCGTTGCATGAGAATGCAACCGAGACCTTGGTTGGATGCATCGCAAAATACCACAAAGTCGTTTCCTTCAAGAAGGGCTAAGATGGGAGCATTGCAAAGATATGCTTTAGAGTTTGGAAAGCTTCTTCTTGTTTCAGTCCCCATTCGAAAGGTTTTCCCTTATGAGTTAATGCGGTGAATGGTAACGCGATTTTGGAGAAGTTTAGAATGAAACGTCGATAATACCCGGCCAAACCAAGGAAAGAACGAACTTCCATAGGTGTGGATGGAGTTTTCCAATCTTTTATGGCCTCAATTTTAGCAGGATCAACATGAATACCTTTATCGTTGATGATGTGACCCAAAAATTGAACTTCCTTTAGCCAAAATTCACATTTTGAGAATTTGGCATAAAGTCGTTCATTTTTTAGGAGTTCGAGAATTGAACGCAAATGATGCTCATGTTCCTCTTTGGATATTCAATAAATAGGATGGCATCAATAAAGACAATTATGAATTTTTCCAAAAATGGTTTGCACACGCGGTTCATGAGATCCATGAATACCGCGGGTGCATTGGTTAATCTGAATGGCATAACCATGAACTCGTAATGTCCATACCGAGTATGAAAAGCGGTTTTGGGAATGTTGTCTTCGTGAACACACAATTGATGGTAACCCGATCGAAGTTCGATTTTGGAGAAACAAGTTGCGCCTTGGAGTTGATCAAAGAGGTCGTCAATTCGAGGCAAGGGTAACGATTTTTTATGGTGAGTTTATTCAGCTCACGGTAGTCAATACACATGCGAAATGATCCATATTTCTTTTTCACGAAGAGAATGGATGAGACCCAAAGAGAGGATCTCTGATGGATAAAGCCCTTATCGGAGAGTTCTTGGAGTTGGTTTGATAATTCATGCATTTTCGAAGGAGCTAAATGATAGGGAGCCTTGGCTACGGTATTTACTCCGGGCACATGGTCGATTCGAAATTCAATTGGATGGATGGGTGGAAGACCAGAGACGTCGTTAGGAAAAACGTCAGGAAAATCACAAACAACAGGAATGTCTTGGATTTTTCTTTCTTCGAGGTCTTTTACCACCGCTTAAGCTAGGAATGGAACGTACTTTTAACGCACGTACTTTTTAGATTAAGAGCACGACATGAGGTTGAGCTTTTTAGGAGTCGTTTTGCCAAAGATCTTGAGGAATTTACCATTGGCGAGTGGAATTCGAATAATCTTGTCATAACAAACAACTTCGGCACGATGCAAGGATAACCAACCCATGCCTACTATGATGTCGAGGCTTCCCATTTTCATTGGGATGAGGTCGATCGAGAATTTACGCTTGCAAAAAGTGAGGATGCAATTGCGGATAACCTAATCGATGGTGATAGAACTACCATTGGCGACTTCGATGAAAAAATGTCGAGAAAATTTAGTACGAGGTACAGCAAGGGTAGTGTTGGGATGAGAAAATGGATTAACGAAGATTAGAATCTTCTCAACCTCCCTGATAATGGCTAAGTATGAACATCAGGCACATTTGGACATTCGAGCAAGCTTTTACTTAAGCCTAGCAAGGTATTTTGCCTTCCGGGCAAAGTTATCTTCTTGAAGTCTTCTTTAGTGACAATCCGAGCAGGGTTCACTATGTCTAGCAAGGTTGATCTTCAAAGCCAAGCAAGGTTTGCTTCTGAATAAGCTCTTGGCTAACCAAGATTCTGAAGCTAAGTATTTGGAAGATCTAGCAAGGTTCTTCAATAAACAGTGGTCCGAGTATGCTTGAAAAAAAGTTGATCAAGAAATATTCTAAGGACTTTCTCAAGCAAGGTTCAACTCCGAGAAAGCTACAGTGCTACCAGCACAAGTCAAACAGTGTTACCAGCACACTTCAGTTTGCTTAATAAGTTATCCATTAACAAAGAGTTGAAGGGATTCATGAAGAACAGTTTGATCGTAAGACCATATCGAGCAAAGTTTGCTATGGTCAAGAAGATTGAAGTCTGCTATGTGAATATTTTCTAAGGAAAATATTCTGAGTAAAGTCTACCCGGAGAACTGTTCCCCAGCCTGTAAGTCCAACGTTCAACCTCACATGTGTTTGTAAAATTTGAAAAGAAAAATCTAAATCTTCGAACTGTTATGTCATTAAAATTTTGACCATATATCAGGGGGGTCGGAGTCAATTCGGGGTGATCTAGAGAAAGCCAAATAAGCCTTGAGAATAGATATGGAGCATCAAGCAATATGTGTTATCCATTTAGTAGTATGCATCTTAATTGAACCTTAATCATATCACCAAGAAATGAAAATCATGCTAAGTCTAGACCTGCTGTTAACCTGTCTAAACTGTCATAATAACGTTGAGAATGAAGTATTGAGAAGCAACTTAGTCAATATGATCCCATGTTGAGATCTTTTCAGGCCAGGAAAGAAAATGATTTGAAAGGAAAGATAACTGAAATTTGATCTCTTAATGCACCATTTGCTCTTAAACAATTATCTTTAATGATAAGAATGTTTGACATTTGGTTTAAGACAAAAAGAGTTGCATTTTACCTTCAAAAGGTCTAAATATGTATTTTTGAGTAAGGTTTGATGACTTTTAACCTTTTCGAGCAAACTTAGATGTTTTTGTCTAAAAAGTTTATCCATTTCGAGCAGGCTTTGATAATTTACATACTTTCGAGTAAACTTGACTGTTTTAGCTAAAGTTTAACTCTTTCGGGCAGGCTTGAAATTTGAATATGTGTGATTATGTTATTTCGAGCAAGCTTAGATGATTTCTGAGTTTTCTAGCAAACTCGATTGTTTTATAGGACTTTTAGGTCATACTAGCAAGCTGTATAGCTGTTTATGTTATTTCTAGCAAGCTTTAACAAGTTCAAGTTATTCTAGCAAACTTAGTTTCTTTATTGGATATTTGACTTATTCTAGCAAGCTTTACATATCTAAATGTTGAATATGAATTTCCTAGCAAGCTTTGATATTTTAGGCAATTCTAGCAAACTTTGTTGTTTTGTTTAACTGTTTGAGATATTCGAGCAAGCTTGATTATGTATGTGCTTAGATGACTTATTCATGTTTACGAGTACACTTTGTGTTTAGAGCATATTTTCACATCTTAGGATAAACAAGTCTTCTCTAGCACACTTTGCACTTCTACATTGTTTTTCGGGCACAATTTAGTTTTAGAATGGACTTAACTGAATATTTGATAACTGTTTAACCATTTCGGGTAAGGTTTATGATATGTTCAGTTATTCGAGCAAGGTTGATAATTACAAATATTTCTAAGATGATATTTTGGGCGTCTTAATTGATTCCTAGCAAGGTTGCCTATTTGACGCTTTATACTTGATTATGTGTCTTGTGATTTATTTCTCGAGCAATCTTGTATTTCAAGTAAGTTTCCTTCATTTATTTTAGATTTATTTTTAACTTTCAAATTTCTAAACAAATTCTGGAACGAGCAAGGTTGTTAAAATATGTTAACCTGGCAAACGTAAGTGAATAAACTTTTCGATTAAGGTTTACAACAAATATGCTTTAACGAGCAAGGTTTTAAATGGGTAAACATTATCGAGCAAGGTTTTAATTGAAAGATATTTACTTGGATAATTTTACTGTTTGACAGCTATTTACTCACTAAAAGACAAAAAGCATTTAAAACCCACTTTCAAAAAGGTATAAGAGAGGGAGTTAGAGAAATTTTCATACCTCACTTCTCTCTCCAAACACTACATGGTGTCACTCTTGCTCTCTCTTCCAGAATACTAACCGCCTTAAGTACTTTTTCCAAACCTTAGTTAACCAGCCCTACAATTCCGACTCAGTAAGCATTAATTGATTGATTTCTGACACCGATTATGAGGACTTGGGCAGTTAATTTTCATTTAAACTAACTCTATGTTTTATGTGTAGGTTATTAATTTGTCGAAGCACAGGTTCAAAAAGACATTTCTTCTCTTTCTTCTTTAAATTATAACCTAAATCTATTCAAAGTTATGAACTTTATAACTAATCTTTGCTTTGAATGTGTTTTTGTTTATGTTTTCACAAATATGGCGGATGACAAACCGACATATCCTTTTGAGCACAAGCACAACATGTGCGCTCTGTTTCAAGTGAACCCAGACAATGAAGAAGTCGAACACATGATCAGATGGCTACAGCGATCAAATCTTCAATTTTCTCTGACGGAGTGCCTGTGATTTATCGAAATCATCACCTAGACTTCTGGCGCTCAGCCACACTCTATGATGATCTAAATGTTAGGTGATTGGATGCTACCGTGGCTAATCACGAGATTAGAGTAACTAAAAGATTAATACGAACATGCTTACAACTGAATGATGATGACCATAACCCTATTCACTTCACAACTGAGCATTTGATGAAGATATTCATACAGACAATGGGTTATCAAGGGAATGTCAAATAAGGACAATTTCAGAAGGGCATGTTCCCAAACCTTTATAGGTTTTTGATTCATCGCATAATTCAAGGGTATGCCCCTCGTAAAGGATCATGGACCCTTATGAGCCGGGATTTGGTGAATGCAACAGTAGCTGTGGTCTATGATTTACCATTCAATTTCTCACGGATGATTTCTGAAGGAATGGTAAGTATTCTGAGGAAGCCAAACAAAGACAAATTTTTAGCCTATCCAAGATTCCTTTAAATTATCTTCAAACATGTGTTACAAGATTTGCCTACGATGGGAACAACTCATGTGCTACAGAATCCTAATGTGTATAAGAGGATTGCTAAATTGTCAAGAACAAGCCGCTTTGATCCAGAAGCTGAATTTGTTATTTTACCATGGTTACTCGATCATGATGTGGCTATTATGCCTGTTCCAGAGTTAACCTCTGAGGAGGAAGAGGAGGATGAGGAGATGGATGATGATTCTGATGGAGATGATGGAGGAGAAAGAGATGAAGGAGGAGTTGGAGGAAATATTGATGATGATGTACAAGTTCAGGGGGAGAATATACATGTACCTACACCACCAGCCACACCACCAGTCACAACAACTTCCCCACCACCACAATATGAACCAATTATCCAATCCCCACCCATCTAAACACCACCTACCCATACCCAAAGCGTACCTGAAATCCAAGATCAAATCACTGACCAACCAATTACAGAAACCCAAACCCTTATACAAAACCAAGATCAAGTTATCCATGAACCATACATTCCACAAAATTTCCCAGCCAACCTACTTAACTTTCCAACTACACCATTTCAATCCCCAACCAATTCCCAAACTCAATAACAACCAACCCAACCCCAAACCAATATACCCGATCCATTTTCTAACTCACCACCCTATACCCCTCCCCATGGTGCTTATGTTTTCTGAAGAAATCTGGATCTTATTGGTGAAAATTATGATTTGAAAAAAAGAAATGATGAATTGGCTATAGAAAATACAGATCTGAAGGATCAGTTGGCCCAAGCTTGACAGAAAATTCAAGCCCTGGAAGCTGAGGTTGAGAAGACCTCGGCTGTACCAAAACAGGGGAGAATAATCAAGAGGCAACTGATGTTGTTGTTGATGAGGAGATGGCAGAGGTGGAAATGAATGAAGAGGTGAATGATGAAGATGCTTTGAAAACATTGATGAATGTGTATAGTGACAGTGATGATGATAGTGATGAGAGAATGGCTGATGAAGATGGTTATGACGGTGACAAGTCTGATATTGGTGAACAGGATTATGATGCTGAGGATATGTTGAAGAAGAAGAAAAATGTGAAAAAGGTTTTATTGAGAAACAATCAAATATGGAGATCGAGACTGATGTTGATATGAATGAACAAACCACTGAAAATATATTGACTACTGAGGCCGTAGCGACTGATGCTATTGGCACTGATGCGTTTACTAATGTGGTGATTGATGAAGGTGAAGCAACTAAGGAACTAATTGTGACTGAACAAGAAACACATGATGAAAGTTCCTAGAAGGTTTTGCATGATAAGGAGATGGAAGATTTAATGGATTTATTGAAAATTTCACCACTCAATCTGAAGAAAAAAGGATAAGTAAAGAAAAGGGGAAAGCAATAGATGAATCTGATGATGAACCTGTTGATACACAGGAGGAAAAAGGACGATGATATATCTAATGAGGATAAGATGGTTGAACAGGCAACCAAAAGGCAAGCTGACATTATATTTGAAACACTGGGAATGGAGAGAATAGCCCAATCTATGACAGTAGAAGAGTTTATTGAACAAGAAACATTGATTGAACAAGCCAATATTGCCAAAACTCTAGATCAAGAAGGAGATGTTGAGCAGGAGGTAATTGAAGTTCTGATAAAAAATGAAACAAGTTGAAGAGGTGGATAACACTTTAGCAATTGTTTTGAGCAAGTTGAGTCAACCTCAGAATGAAACTCAATCAAATGACAAAACTCCAACCACTGCTGAACCTACAAAGGTTGACTCATCTAAGTATTTGGTGCCTGATGAGGCTGGAAAATCTCTTACAACAATAGCTGCAAAAAGATGGATAAAAGAAGTAGAGGACGATTTTGAGAAAAATCCTTCTGGATGGAGCTATGTTGAGGAGGATGCCAAGTATGGAAAGAAGTATACAAGAAAGAGATGCAGATATGATGGCCGTGATCATAGTGATTATAAAGTGGATAAGAAAAAGGCTAAGAAGGATGATGAAACTGAATACGTTGTTGAAAGTCCTAGGGAACATGAAAGCCCTGTGATGGCTATTCCCTTTCAGATGATTATGCCTGAAGCTGAACCGGACTTGAATGAACCAAGAATTGAAGCACTTGATGATTCAACCGAACAAGATGATGATACTAAAGTTGATGAAAGTGCTGAGGATGATAATAATGATGATAACGATGATGACAACAATGCTGGTGACAATGCAACAATTCCTGAAACTGTTGACTCCCCTCAAATTGAAAATTGTTGATGATGATGGTCTTAATAATATTATGAATGTTTATAGTGACAGTGATGCTGATAGTGATGAGAGGATGGAGGATAATGATTGATATGAAGCAGACTACTCTGATATTGGTGAACAAGAGTATGATGTTGAGGATTTGTTGGCAAAGAAGGTAAATGCGGAAAATGTTGAGAAACAATCCAATATGGAGATGGATGATGATCAAGATGTTCAAACTGATGCTGATATTAATAATCAAACTACTGAAAATATATTGACTATAGAGGCCATAGCGACTTATTCTATTGGAACTGATGTGTTAACTGATGTGGTGATAGATGAAGGTGAAGCAACCGAGGAACTAATTTTGACTAAACCAGAAACACACAATGATGAAAGTTCCAAGAAGGTTGTGCATGATAAGGAGATGGAAGATTGAATGGATAATATTGAAAATTTCCCCACTCAATCTGAAGAAGAAAGGATAAGAAAAGAAAAGGGGAAAGCAATAGCTGAATCTGATGATGAACCTGTTGACACACACGAGGAAAATGATGGTGATATATCTTATGAGGATAAGATGGCTGAACAGGCTGCCAAAAGGCTAGCTGAAATTATCATTGAAACACTGGAAATGGAGAGAATAGCCCAATCTATGACACCGGAAGAGTTTGGTGAACAAGAAACATTGATCGAACAAGCCAATATTGCCAAATCTCTGCATCAAGAAGGAGATGTTGAGCAGGAGGTAATTGAAGTTTTGATAAAAATAAAACAAAGTGAAGAGGTGGATAACACTTTAGCAATTGTTTTGAGCAAAGTCAGTCAACCTCTGAATGAACCTCAAACTGAAAACAAAACTCCAACCACTGCTGAACCTACAAAGGTTGACTCATCTATGCAGTTGGTGCCTGATGAGGCTGGAGAATCCATTACAACGATAGCTGCAAAAAGATTGGTAAAAGAAGTTGAGGAAGATTTTGAGAAAAATCCTTCTACATGGAGCTATGTTAAGGATGATGATACTAAAGTTGAGGCACTTGATGATTCAACCGAACAAGATGATGATACTAAAGTTGATGAAAATGTTGAGGATGATAATGAAGATGACAAAAATGATTATGACGATGCTGGTGACAATGCATCAATTCATGAAACTGTTATCTCCCCTCAAATTGAAATAACTGATGTGTAGAGGGATAACATACAACAAAGTTTAGATGATGCAAGGAGAAAGAACCCTCTGATTGTGAGTTTAATAAGACATGGGTACGGATTTGAAAAATTGGCTCCTTTATCTGACGAGGAGTTATAAAGATTAGTGGATAAGGAGGATTATGAAATCAAGAAGAGGTTGGAAAAGAAGAATAGAGATTCCATGAAATACAGAGACTATCTGAGAAAACATGGATTGAATGAAAAAGATTTGAGTACTATGAGTTTCCATGACTTGGAAAGACATTACAATTTGACTAAGGAAACAATAGAGAGAGAGAGATGAGAAGGAGAGATTGCTAGAGAGACAAAGCAATCTGAAAAGATTGATAAAGTAATGAAAAAGTACGGAGGAAAATGCAAATATCTGTTTGATAGAGGCATGGCTATTGAGCTTGTTGACAGTCTTACACAAGATCAGGTTGAATCCCACTTCAAAAGATTATCCATGAAAACTGAACCTGAGAAGTCTATGAAAAAGCCAAGAATTGTGACACTGGCTGAAAAGCATAAAGCTGAAAACAAAAGGAAATGGGAAGATGGGCAGTTGAGATTACTGGATAGGCTGATGGAGGCTAGGGGGAGATTGAGTGAAATTCAAGGTATGAGCAAAAATGAAAAGTTGAATTTTTACTTGTTTGAACTTGAAAAAGATGATCAAGAGAGAGCTCAAGCCTCAAAGACTGCTGAAGTTCCTATAGTTGTGCAAGTAAAACCGGAACCAGTTGAACATAGAGACCCATGGGATGATGAAGAAAGAATCAAGACACTAAAAGGAATTATGTTAAGCAAAGGAATGAATGAGAATGTATTTGACCATCTTGGAAAGGCTCAAGTAAAAGAAGTATTTTGTGAGCGGAAAGAAGAATGGATGAGAATTGAGGCTGAACAAAGGAATCCACCAAATTTTGAAGTTGGTCCTAGTGGAGTTCGCTTTGTTCCAGCCGGTCATCTTGGAAATCAAGTTGTGCTTGTAATGATTAACGAACTGGCTCAAGTAGTCAGTAATAGCATTGATGAGTTGATGGCTATGCCAATTGAGATGATAATCTCAATGTATGAGAAGAAGTTTGGATCATTGGCGGACACAAAACCCAAAAAGGTTGTTCCTAATAGGCCCTCAATCTCAAGAGCACAGATTGCTTCTACAACAGCTCCACAAAGACAAGAGAGGCCACCAACTGATGTGGACCTACCCTTAAAGCTCTTCTATGACTCTGTGTCTCATACATTGAAGGTAGTAATGAAAAGTAGAGAATTGAAGGAGATTATTTTTAAAGATGACTTTGCTGATTACAAGAAGGAGAAACTGGAGGAAATGGCAAGTCTGGAACTGTATGACTATCACAACATAAATAAACTTGCAGGTAGGCAGCAGAATGAGCTGTCTAAGTATCTAAGAAGTGAAGTAGGGATGGGTTTCCCTTTGTTAAACAAGAAGAAGAAATGGAGATTATCAGAGTATGAAAAGACCAAGAGAGGCAAGAGGTTGAGTGACATCAAACATGTTGAATTTGACTACATCTGCAAAGTAAGGAACAAAGATCATTTGGCCAATATGATGACTTGTATAAGTATGAGAAGAAGGATGACTAGGCCCAACCATGAAGTTCAGAAGAATGGTAGAGTTGCAATAATGGGTTATAATGAGAATGATGGTTTCTACATTCTTAGGAACTCAGGTAGATTGACATTGGGTACTATCAAAACTGATGAAGATCTAACTTTCCTTCATGATGAGGATCTTAAAGATATAATGAACTGGACACTTCCTGTTAATCATCCTCATCAACATCAATTGTTTATATTCAAGGAAAGGGCAGGAGCAGTGAGAGTAGAAAGACGACAGGCAGCCTATAGCTCAAGAAGATGAAGACCATGTTTTAGCTTAGGTTTTCCAGTTTGTAATATTTTGACTTTGTTATGTAATTTGATTTTGATTTCATGTGTATTTTTGACTAAGTGTATGTAACCATAGAAGTGTTTTGGTACAGCTGAGGGTGTTCCAATCTAGGGGGAGATTGTTGGGATGAGAAAATAGATTAAGGAAGATTGGAATCTTCTCAACCTCCCTGATAATGGCAAAGTATGGACATCGGGCACACTTGGACATCCGAGCAAGCGTTTACTTAAGCCTAGCAAGGTATTTTGCCTTCCAGACAAAGTTATCTTCTTGAAGTCTTCTTTAGTGACAGTCCGAGCAGGGTTCACTATGTCTAGCAAGGTTGTTCTTCAAAGCCAAGCAAGGTTTGCTTCCGAGTAAGCTCTTGGCTAACCAAGCTTCTGAAGCCAAGTATTTGGAAGATCTAGCAAGGTTATTCTTTAATAAACAGTGGTCCGAGTATGCTTGAAGAAAGTTTATCAAGAAATATTCTGAGGACTTTCTCTAGCAAGGTTCAACTCCGAGCAAGCTACAGTGCTACCAGCACAAGTCAAACAGTGTTACCAGCACACTTCAGTTTTCTTAATATGTTATCCATTAACAAAGAGTTGAAGGGATTCATGAAGAACAGTTTGCTCGTAAGACCATATCGAGCAAAGTTTGCAAATATTCTAAATAAAGTCTACCTGGAGAACTGTTCCCCAGCACACTTTGGTTACTCGAAGAAGACAAAAGCTGCAAAGCTTACTCGAAGACCTGTTTTACTCTTAGAATCTTTTGTAATATGTTTTCTGATTATGTAACAATCATTAGGGTTTCTAGAAGGAATAACAGTTGTCAGGAGGCAGGCCTTTAAATCGAATGATCTAGGGCACGCCTCCTAACGATAAGGCTAACAACGACGAGATAACCTGAAATATTCCTTACCTTGAGTGTGACGGCTGAATTGTACGGACAAACATTCTTTACAGAAACCCTAATCGATTTGCATTTGTATGAATCTTTCTATAAATGGAAATCTTTTGAGTTAATGTTTGTGTGTGTTTCCTTAGCATTTATTGTGCAACAAATAGTGTGTTGGTGATTCCGTCATTGACATACTATTGTTCTTACCTTATATAGTAGGTCGTTAACCTTCTTGTCAACATTTATATTGTGGGTTGCGACATAATCGTGAGGGATATATCCTATTGAGAGGGACCGACAGGTAGATTCAAATTTAAAAGAAATAAAACTCCTATCGGCACCGGTATCAAATAAAATTGAAGCTAAATGCTCATTAACTAAAAATGTACCATTCACCACTTCATTGGCAACTTGGGCTTGGTTGGCATTCATCATAAAAGAATGCCCTTGGTTTCCGTGGGTGTCTTGCGGAAGTGGATGAGGAGGAGCTTGAATGGCTTGAAGCGGTTGAACCGCAGGAGCCATGAGATGCGGGACTTGAGGTTAATAAGTTTGCACTTGGAAGGCTTTGTTAAGTAGTAAGGTGCAGGCATAATTTTGGTTTGATTTTCAAAAGCGAGTCGGGGACAAGCATTGCAGAAATGGTTCGGGTCACCACAATTGAAACAAGCTCTCGGTTGAGGGGAGTTTGAGCAAAAGGTATGGGACGGTTTTGAGGATTAGGCGGAGCAAACCCTGATGGAGCGGGTTGCCCACGAAAGGCTTCACGACACACATTGCTAAGGTGACCGAAGTGGTTATAATTCGAGCATTGGCGACAAGCGGAGTAAGATGGGTGATGGTGTTGACAAGTGTTGCACAAAGGGTGAGGAAATGTATAAGGATTTCGGTTTTGAGGAGCTTGGGATTGAGATTGGGGTTGAGATGGGTGAGTGACAGCATAGTTTCGGTGGTTTGGTTTGTGTTTCTTTTTGGAGTGGTAGGATGATTGAGGTTGAAGGTCAACTTTGATGTGGGATGATGGTTCGGGTGTGGTCTTTTCAATAGGTTTCTTGGAAACTTTGATCGTGAGAGTACCAGCTTTGACATGGTTCTCAGAGAGTGTAGCGGCTATGGTAATTGCATCATGGAGTATTTGCGTATACTACTCATCACCGAGTCTCGGATTTGCATAGGCAAACCGCCGACATACTTGTCAATCCCCGCTCGAGGGGAGTGACCAAGTGAGGAACCAAGAGATTAAGCTCATGAAAGTGGTTGAAGTAGGTGGAGTTGTCACCACTTTCTTGCTTAAGTTCCCAAAATTCGACTTCGAGCTTTTGGATTTCATGCTTCGGGCAAAACTTTTTCATCATAACTTCTTTGAGCTTGGTCCACGAGTAGGCCATGGCAACTTCCACCCCTTTGGTGTTTATATTGTTATTCCACCATGTGAGGGCAGTTTCCTCAAACAAGCTTGAAGCGAAGGTGGTCATTTTGGATTCGGGGAATTCACAGTGACAGAAAACGCTTTCCATATTTTCGAACAATTGCAACAAGGTATAGGCACAGTTCAAACCGTAAAATTTTGTCGGTTTGGCACCAGTAAACTGTTTGTAAGCGAAAGGTGCGGGGTTAGGCATGGCTTGGATAATAGTGGGTTCAGGGGGTTGAGTTGCTTGAATTTGGGTTATTAGTCCGGGAATCACAACGGTGATCTCATTAGCAACCAAAGCGGCTATCCTGCTATCGGAGTTCATGGGTTTGCGAGTTTGGCGACGAAGCGGAGGTATTCTAAAATAATAAAGGGAAACCATATAAGTTTGGGGTAATTGGTACAAATATGAGGGTGATATGCAAACATGGGGTTTTAATTGTTGTGAGTCCTAGAATCATAAGGATGAGGATGTTAGAAAAATAAATTCCTAAATAAATCTAGTAACTAAGTAAACGATAAATAATCTAAAATTTTGAAATTTGAAAATAAAGTTTTAGGATTTAAAAGTGGGAAAAACTTGCATGAACCACCATGACTTGTCGTCCCAATAATAAATCTTAAATAAAACGAGATAAAATGGGGAGTTGAACATTTGCATGTATCACCGTGTCTACATGTTTCAACCAAAAATCATAATAACAAGTAAAAAATGAGGCGAAGAGATGTTGAAAACACTGGTCCACGTATCATCGTGGCTTTTATGTTTCCAAAAGAATATAAGGAGGAAACCAGAATGCTTGCATTTGACCACTTAAAGTTGTTGACATGTATAACATGGTTTGCTTGGCCTAGAAGATAAACACTTAAATCCAATCCCCCCAGGTAAGTAAATCACCTTCGATTCTTGGAATCTTTTTGTCAAAGGATCAAATCATAGTTTTTTGCCTCTTACGGTTGCTACAAACTCGATAGATTCAATCTTTAAGGATATGAGAAATAACGGGATCCAAATTAAGTTTGTGATCAATAAAAGCATCATAAAACTAACTTTTTGCGGTAAGGATACCTTGGAATACTATGAGAGTGTGTGCATGTGTATATTTATGGGATTAAATGAAGTAAATAAGTAGATAAGTATATATGTTCAATGAACAATCAAGTATGGCAATCATGTATAGGCAAACGTATAAGGACCCTAATGTTTAAACTATACTAGGCCGTTACTTCAAAGCACATATCCTATAGTCATGGCTCTGATACCAATCTGTCACACCCCGACCAAAGGCGGCGGAACATGCCGGGGCACGACGGATTGCTCAAGAACACAATGACACTAATCAACTCATTCATTTCATTCAGTCATCAAATATAACACAACTTGTTCATTACAAATAAAACAAAGTACAAGATAATAAATAGTTTCATTTAAATAATAACCTAACGGTCCAAAATAAAAATGACGTCTTCAAATCTTCATTCATCCGATAATCAAACTTCTAACGTTGCATAAAATATATTTTGTCAACACGAATGTTGGTGAGCAATTCCATGATTTTTGTTTATATATAATATGAGGAAAAATCCACAATTCTTATATGAAACCATAAATAATAACAACAATTACGATATAAAAAACATAAGTAAATGAGGATCCTTTCTAATAGGTAAAATACCAAATTACAAAGAAGAGCGTATGATCATACTTATTGAGGATGAGGATGAGGCCAACCAACAAAAGCAATAAACATTTAGCAATTATTCATATGAGGCATATAACACACAATCGAGCAATTATTCTAAGTAACACATAAACTAGAGTTGTGGTTTGAGAATCCAAGTCCTAAATCATTTTTGTTTAAGTAAGTATTCAAGCTATCCCCAAAGTGTAAAAGAGAAAATGGGGATGAAATTACTCACTTGGACAAAGTGACGTCGATGATAAAAAAACTTAGAATAATAATAACCTTCTAGAAAGCGAGCCGACGGTTTAACGAGCGTGTCCTAGATTGAAAGATCTTGAGTTAATATTGAGTCTTGAAGATAATAAATGATATAAAAGTGCATAAAAACAAGGCTTGGGTTTTCGGGAGCTTAAGTTATATTTTACAAAATGCGTTTAAATAAAGTAAGTATATCATAAAATGGGTTTTGCATGAAACCGGGTCTTTGATGTTTAGTTTTACTCAACCTTTGTTAAGTTTTACGTAGAGGAGTTGGTTTAGTGCTTGTGTGCACAATCACGCTAATGTAAGCATCAAATCCAACTTTTAAAGATCTTTTCGACTTAGTTGGTTCTGGACTTGATAAATCAACAAATCCACATCCAACTTCACAAAACATTTAAGTATATGAATGACTTCAATAAAATCAGTAGCTTAAACAAGTTTAAGGAATTTTATTAATTATAGTCCCAAACTCGGGTTTAAGCGAGTGTAAGTCGGCCCGATCTCGATATAAAACCAAGTTTGGTTCCTGAAAAAACAAGGATCTAATCCCCTAAGGGTCTAGATCGATGATTCCACAGGGTATGGGTCGAAAAATTACCAAACTAACGATATAAGCCCGATCTCCCAAGTCCAATGACGAAAACCTGCAAAACAACCACCGTGAGCTCGTTACGGGAAGGACAAAAGGAGGGGTCTTTCCGTAACCACCCTCCGGCATGAGAATAAGTATAGTACCAACCGGGAGAAAAGTACTAAGTATTGAGAGTATAAGTGAAGTGTGAATGAATACCTCATAAAGATGATGAAGGTATTTATAGCCGAAGGGTAAGGGAATGTGATTGGTCCAGCTGTCCCTTTCCGGGAGATGCTTTCGTAACAACCTGGACACGTGTCCGCATATGATAGGATGAGCCATTTTGGCTAT
Source organism: Bidens hawaiensis (assembly GCF_021521415.1). Classification (NCBI taxonomy): domain Eukaryota; kingdom Viridiplantae; phylum Streptophyta; class Magnoliopsida; order Asterales; family Asteraceae; genus Bidens; species Bidens hawaiensis. The sequence goes on from NW_027496170.1 coordinate 140,716, forward strand.
GTGCACGGTTATAACTAACTCGCCACATGTCCCGTTCTTATTGATTGTTACGTCACGTGCTTCCCAAGGAAAGATCTTGGTAAATCTTCTAGAAGGAAGTTAGTTAGTTATTTACATATGTCGTTCTGACGTCACCTTCTGTTCATCCTCGGGGGTGAAAACAGTACCCTGCGGATGACTTCTGAGGGCGCCTGGATTCTCCCGCACATAGTCTCTGTATCTTGTTATTGTTCTTCCTCTATCTTGAGTTATGCGGGCGATTAATATGTTATGTGGTTGACTTATGAGGGAGTCCTCTTCCACCCACGGGTGATCTATAAGGGTATTTTGAGTCTTTTTAGTACCCTACCTCTATAAGTCCCCCCAGTCCATTGTTTCTTCCGCGTGAAGTTTTATGTGGGTGAAATTTTGGACATAAAGATATTTTAGGGGGGATTTTTTTTTTTGAATTTTCATGTTAGGTGAAGATATATGTATATATATATATATATTTCGTTTTAGGATAACCACGAAAAGGACGACGTGGCAGTTTGTAGGCGCTGAACAGTTGATGTGATGTCAATGCCGGCTGTCAACTATACTTGACTGTTCGCCTTTTTCGCTTTTTTTTATTTTCCTGGGTGATGTGGCGTAATCTGAGTGGACCATCTTTTTCTCTCTCCACTGGCGAAACTCTCATCGCATTAATTGCGATGGGTATAAATATAGCACTTATACGCCCTTTGGAGGTTTTATCGCCTTTGATTATTCATCCTCTTCTTAATTTTCTCTCAATTTTGAGATAGAACCTCTCGATTTTTCATAATTGCTCGTTGTTTTCCGTTTGCTATTGAAATAATGGCCGGCGATAAGAAAGCATCGTCTTCCCCGAAGGTAGAAACCATCGAAGTCGGTTGGAAACGACCTGACTTCAAAAAACTTGTTACAACCTATGGGATTCCACCGGAATAGGAATCGGAGTTTCTCGCTGCCGGTTCTACTGCCAGCAATCCTCCGGCCGGTAAGATGGTCGTTTACGATGTTTTTTTCTCCCACGGGAATATTCAGTTTCCGATAACCAAGTTCCTGGGGAATGTATTGATCGGCCATGGGATACACTTATCGCAGGTGAAGCCCTTTGGCCTCATGCAGATTCGTCACTTCGAATTCGTGTGTCAGGCTAACAACATCGTGCCCAAAATTGATAAGTTCTCCGTGTTCTATAAGATGCACGGGCGTGGCGGATGGTTCAACTGTGTAGCCAAGAGGATTATTGGCACCGAGTCGCCCCGCAGCGCTGATAAATGGAGAAAATAGTTCTTCTGGATGCGGGAAGATGTTATCCCCATCACCATGGTTCAGCGCTCAGCGAACGAGAAGCTTCCGGACATGCCGATTGCTTCTTATGAGGGTCAGGAATGGTTTCGCACACTGATGCAGAAACCTACGCCAATGCGGGCCATTCCTGAGGAGGCCTTAGTGTGGGCAGGTATGAGTGTAAGGCCCCGTTACCGGTGCCTCACTTTGGACGTTGGATTTACTCATAAACACAGTTCTATTATCAGAGTTAATTAAAACTTTCGCGGAAAAGTTAACTTCAATCATTTGTTACAAAACATTTAATCTTTTCTTTAAAGCTATAACATAAAACATCATGTTTAAATCATTTCTTCCATCTTCAGATGCCAGTCGTTCAATCCATGTCATGTGCAATCCTCGTGCTAGTTCTTTATAAATGTTTACCTGTGTGCATACTAAAAGTCAGCTATGCTGAGTGAGTTCTAGTTAATCATACATCATTCAATACATACACATGACGTACATGCATATATCCATAAGAGCAACATCACGTAATATCTATTAAAAGAACAAATACTGTTACCCCTATTAAATATATATTCTCCATAGAAGGACACTCTGTATACTTCCATAGAAGGAACATCCTATATACTTCCATAGAAGGAACACTATGCTTTCCATTGAAGGAACACTATGACAACTTACATACAATATTCATATCTTTATTTATAACCTGACAATATGTGCAATATCCGAACATCGTTCACGCATCGACAAGCAATCATCTTTACATTACATACAATATTCATATCTTTATTTATAACTTGGCTGTACGTGCAATATCCGAAGATCGTTCACGTATCGACAAGCAATCATTTGTAACTATCACATATATCATACATGGCATACACTTACTATTTAAGGTAATTGTATTAACTATCACATCGAGTATGCACACAGCCCTGAAAACATAACAAGAAATGGGGCTAGAAACTCACCTGAATGCGGTTACGTTCACCGTTAATGGTTACTCCTTTCTTTGCCTGTGCACGGCTAACTGGATAACAATTACGCGTATTGATTACTATCACTTTCCATATCGTGTTTCTAGTTTAATTATTACCCCCAACGAACGGGGGTCAGGGGGCAGCACCCCTGGCAGCAGGGTTCTAGGGGCGGCAGCCCCTAGCAGGTTCCAAGGGGCAGAGCCCCGGGATGGGGTTAAGCTTCGAAAAATTTTATTTTCATTAACTGTCTTAACACATTTTTCATTAAGATTTTAAATATTATTTAATTCTCTATCTTATTCTCTATAATGAATTAAGCCTGATTCGCTATCTGATTCGTTATCTTACATGTTTGATTCGTTATTCTGGTTCGTTATCTTATCGTAACTTGATTCGTCATCTGGTTTGTTATCTTTTCATAACGAATTGGCAAGTAACGAGTCACCTGATTTGCTATCTGGACATGGCTGATTTGTTATCTGAGCATAGGCTAATTCTTTATATGAGCAGCTAATTCGTTATCTTTCTTAGCGAAGGGACATGTAACGAATTAAGGGCTCATTCGTCATGCAGACACACGAATGAGTCCAATTCGCTATGGTTTTCTAACGAATGACCAGCGATTCGTTTGGCATAACAAATTGATCATCAGACTTATCCAAAACTTTGACTCTAGTATCAAAGTCAAAATTGATAAGAACAATAAACAGTCAACGCTCGTCTAATCTGCAATTAACCCTTCAAATCACGATGAAACAACATGATTTTGGTATCAATGAACTTGTAATACCAGCGCCAACAAACCCTAACCCTTCATTCATCCAAATATTCATGTTTATAGGGTGCGATTTATACATATATACCTAGGGCTCCTTTAATCAAACGATTAACCCATCAAATGTTAATGAATTTCAGTGAGGTTTGTTTCTTTGGATTCGTTTTTACCATTTACACATAGATCTATGATTTCTAGACGAAATACGAACCTAAACGAACAAGTTCTAGTCATAAACGTACCTTAAACGAGTCGATCTACGAACATGGTCTAGTCTTGATGCTGATTCATTATCTGAGCATAGGCTAATTCTTTATGTGAGCATAGGCTAATTCGTTATCTTTTTTAACGAAGGGACATGTAACGAATTAAGGGCTCATTCGTCATGCAGACGCACGAATGAGTCCAATTCGCTATGGTTTTCTAACGAATGACCAGAGATTCATCCGGCATAAAGAATTGAACATCAGACTTATCCAAAACTTTGACTCTAGTGTCAAAGTCAAAATTGATTAGAATAATAAACAGTCAACGCTCGTCTGATCTGCAATTAACCCTTCAAATCATGATGAAACAACATGATTTTGGTATCAATGAACTCGTAATACCAGCGCCAACAAACCCTAACCCTTCATTCATCCAAATATTCGTGTTTAAAGGGTGTGATTTATACATATATACCTACGGCTCCTTTAATCAAACGATTAACCCATCAAATGTTAATGAATTTCAGTGAGGTTTGTTGCTTTGGATTCGTTTTTACCATTTACACATAGATCTATGATTTCTAGACGAAATCCGAACCTAAACGAACAAGTTCTAGTCATAAACGTACCTTAAACGAGTCGATCTACGAACACGGTCTAGTCTTGATGCTGATTTGTTATCAGAGCATAGGCTAATTCTTTATCTGAGCATAGGCTAATTCGTTATTTTTTTTAGCGAAGGGACATGTAACGAATTAAGGGCTCATTCGTCATGCAGACGCAAGAATGAGTCCAATTCGCTGACCAGCGATTCGTTTGGCATAACGAATTGATCATCAGACTTATCCAAAACTTTGACTCTAGTGTCAAAGTCAAAATTGATAAGAACAATAAACAGTCAACGCTCGTCTGATCTGCAATTAACCCTTCAAATCACGATGAAATAACATGATTTTGGTATCAATGAACTCGTAATACCAGCGCCAACAAACCCTAACCCTTCATTCATCCAAATATTCATGTTTATAGGGTGCGATTTATACATATATACCTACGGATCCTTTAATCAAACGATTAACCAATCAAATGTTAATGAATTTCACTGAGGTTTGTTGCTTTGGATTCGTTTTTACCACTTACACATAGATCTTTGATTTCTAGACGAAATCCGAACCTAAACGAACAAGTTCTAGTCATAAATGTACCTTAAACGAGTCGATCTACAAACACGGTCTAGTCTTGATGTTGTTTTGGTTTGTCACGACGATCTAGCACCAACGGGATCGGGCTTCCACCTTCGGATCTTGGCTTGGGATATTGGATAGTGTTTGTGTGTGTTTTTTCAAGGTGTAGGCTATGGTGTAGAGATGGATAAAAATGGAAAAGATTAGGATAAAAATGGAAAAGTTAAGAAATATATTTGCGCTATGAAGCACCACCTCCACTCCACTCAGGATCCCCCACCCCAAACCGCGCCAACGGTAATAGGCCTAACCCCATTGTCGGGCTTAAGACAGTGGCGTTAGGGGGCAAGAAGCCACAAACTCCGCCAAAGCAAAAAGGCATCTCCCCCCCCCCCCAACAACAAGTTAACCACCTTAGTGATATCTTTAAGCAACCCCACGGCAATCGCAGATCCTTCCCCACATAGGGCATCCAAAATATGTTGGGCCCTAAGCCCATCTCTCCTACAAGAACTCCCTTTAGGAAAAGATTTAATACACCCTAGAACACTTTCAACGTCCACAACCAAAGGGGCCTCCGAGAGTAAGGCCCCAGGCAAGGCGGGTTGGGACAAGATGGGATGCTCATCAAGCAACGCTTTCATAGTAGAGTCACCAAGATGATCAACACCCGAGGAACACAAAACTTTAACCAAGGGCGTGAAGTGCCTGTCGGCAGCTTTTCGAATACGCTGCTTAGCATTGAGGCCCTCCCTCGACTAATCACCCCCTAAGGTGGCCTCATCGGCTCTGGAGCCCATATCCATAGGTTCGTTAAAGAGTGATTGGATAAGATTAAAACATCCGCTTCCATCACCCCAAGTTGCTAAGGCATGCCGAATAGAATGGCATTGTAAGGATTTCCTATTCCCCGAGCTTAGCTCTTATCGGTTGGAAGGCTTGATAACTTGTAATCTGCAACGGGGTAATATCAAAAGCCTAACCCACGCTTCAATGGACTTTGGCTTAGACACCACCTTCCACAATGAGACATATAAGGCCTGGGAAAATGCCATGCCACAGTTAGGAGGGATGTTTTTTACTGTCTTTAACGGAAGTGCGAAAATAAGATCAAGAAGGGTCGCATCCAAAACTATCCCACCAAAAGCAACAAAATCTATTGCAAGTTGTGGCTTAGGGATCCCCACAAGGAAGTCTTCCACCCCTCCTATATCAACTTTGAACTTGATAACCTTGTCTACATGGTGACAGTTCCGATTGAGGGCCAGCAAAGACATGCAGTCACCGCACAACCATTATTTGGCAACCTTTAGAGCATCTGCCAACGCAACAAAAAGATCACAATCCCCAGATACTGCATACCGCATAGCAAATTTCTTCTCATCCGAACATAGGTGTAGTTGCTTTATATGTGCCACCAACCTTTGGATCCCCTTGGACCGAGCCAATCCATTGGGGCAGCAATGGAATCATTTAACGGGCACGGCCAAAAACCTTCAAAATAGCTCGTGTCCATCTCCCCCGATGGCCTCTGTTGACAATCTGAGCCTTAGTCATAACCCCACACGACGAAAAGGCCAATAAACAAACTCAAGCTGAGTTTTGGGAGTAAAATCTAGGGTTGTTCACGAGCCGAGCCTGGCTGAACGGATCGTTTACAACCGAACGGAATGGCTGAAATTCGAACGGAATGGCTTAACGGAATGGCTGAAATTCGAACCGAGTGAAAACCAAAACGAGCCAAAATCAAATCAAGCATTTTTCGATCGAACATCGAGCGGTTTCTAGCATTATTTATTTATTTTTCACTTTAAATTTTTTAATAAGAAACACGTTTGAAGGCTGTAAATTATATATTTTTTAATAAATTAGTAGGTTTTTAAACAAACGTGTGATAGATTGTAAATTTTTATTGAAAATAAGTTTGAAGTGAGATAAATTGACCATGTAAATAAATATCTAGTATTATAAAAACTTGAAGCGAACAAATAAAACTATAAAATGACGGAATAGAAAAAATTAAAAAGGGGTTAAATAAATTGTAAGCTTATATTTATGTGTTTTATTTATAGATTTATATAATTGTTCATATATAATTATATATAAAATAAAATAAAAATATTTGAGCCGAACCAAATCGAGCAGGCCTTTGCTCGTTTCTTGGCTCGTTTGCAAACTGAACCGAGTAGAGTGGCTCGTTTACAAACGAGCGAAAAAACGAACGAGCATTTTCCGAGCGAGGGACGAGCGGTTTGGACGGCCCTAGTAAAATCCCGAACTAAGAGGAAAAGGGATAACAACTGCCAATTTCCCTTCCCTCCGTAATTCCAAAATTCCAATTAACTCACTGAGACATTTTATCGAACACCTGGTAGACAGACCCAAAACCAAGGATTAAATGCAGATGAGAAGTGAATTTATAGAGGTAGGGCACCAAAAAGACCCAATTACCCTTAAGTATCACCCGCGGGTCAGAGGGAAGCCCCTCATATGCCACCCGCGGGACATATTGAACACCCGCATGACCAACTAAGTAAGGAACAACGCTACGTTCGAGGGACCACACGTGGAAGCATCCAGGTACCCTCAAAAGTCATACGCAGGGCAACATATTTACCCGCTAGGATGACCGGAAGGCAATGCCACATGACAGCTGTAATTATCTGATTAACTTCTAGAAGATTTACCAAGATCCTTTCTTGAGGAATACGTGACCTATTAGCCAATGAATGGAGGACAGCTGGCTAGGTTGTTATAACCGTGCACATGGCCAGATATATTTCGTCCTATCAGAGTGAGACACGTGTCCAGGTTGTTATAACCATGCACATGCAATGTATAGCTCAACCTATTATATGAGAGCACGTGTCCAGGCGGTTACAAAGGATCTTCTAGAACGGGACAGCTGACCCAATCATATTCCCACACTCTTCGTCTATAAATACTTCACAATCTCCATGAGGTAACATATTCACTCCCCAATATCTACACGAATTACTTAAGTATTTTCTCTCCTTTAGAACTGTACTTATTCTCACGCCGGAGGGTGGTTACGAAAAGCCCCCCCTCTTGTCCTTCCCGTAACGAGGTCACGGTGCTTGTTTTGCATGTTTCTGTCATTGGACTTCTGGAGGTTGTGCTCATATCATAATCGGTTCTTGTTTGTATCCTACCCTGCTGACTCATCTGATCCAGGACCCGTTAAGGGGATCGGATCGATGCTTTTTCATTGGCGTCATCCGTTTTGGTGTTAGAACTGCAAAAGTTTTCTGTTGGTTTTTGGTTCGTACGATATGAGTAAGCTTCCAGAAGGGCCGACGGGAACTCTGCACCTGTTTCACGTACTACTGATACTAAAACACCTGGAGGCTTTGCTTCAAGTGTTTTTGCACGTATCACGACACCTAGAAGTTTTACTCCAGATGACCTAGGACATGTCACGGCACCGGGAGGTCCTACTCCCACTGACCTAGGGCATGTCACGGCGCAAGGAGGTTCCAATTCTGGCAATCCAGGGCGAATCACGAGAGAAAATTGCCAGACTCATACAGAATTAGGTCTAGAAGACGATTCTGATGATTCCAAACCGGCAAGAACTCATCATCGTAGCTCCAAAGCTAGGGGACCCTTATCTCCTGATGAGTGGTTCCGAATTTAGCAAGAGAACGTTGTAGCTGAGTACGAGCGTAGGGTACGTGAAGAGCGACTCAATGCTCGTACTCTGAATTATGATGAATCTCCCAGGAAGTCTCCTTCTCCTCCTGCAACAGTTGGAAGAGCCAGATCCGTCATAGTGTTCAGACGGAGAGAGACCCTAGGGAAGTTTGGAGAAGGCATGACCGTCCTCGCATGGTCATGCGTGTGCTATCCTACTTAGACGAGTATGACAGTTATGATCTGTCGTATCGCCCAGGTGATATCAGTTACTACAGCGGTGATAGCAGACTTCATTTGCATGAAGGAACTAGCCGTCCACAGGCGGTAGTTTGCCAGGCGTGTTTTCATAGTGATGCAGAGAAGGACTTTACCAAGCCGTATCGTTATGCAGCCTTCGCTGAAAAATCAAAGTTTATAGCAAGAATTGCAACTGCCCCATTCCCGGTCAATGCGAAAATCCCAACATCCGTAGGGAAATATGATGGGATGACTGGTCCCAGTGATCACTTGCTCAATTTTGTGGCTATAGGAGGAGTCAGTGGTTGGATTCTTCTTTACTGGTGTCACATGTTCGCATTATCATTCACTGGTGCAGCACGGGAGTCGTTTGAAAAGCTTCCAGACGGGCAAATCAAGAGCTGGGATGACTTTGTAGCCAAATTTTCCCAGCACTTCAGTCGGCAAAAAAAACACACTTGTTATCCATTCGAAATATTAGACGTGGTTAGGCGGAATAATGAATCTATTGAAGACTTCATTACCCAGTTTAACAACGAGAGTCTCAATATTGGCGGTGTGAGTGAAGACATGTTGCGGGGAGCCTTCCGCAAAAATGTAAAGAGTGATGAGTTTATTTGGGCCTTGACTGGAAGGGGTGGAATGCCCACGTCTTGGGATGAAATTATGTCCGTGGCGAAGCTATTCGCAAGGACTCAAAAGACTTTGGCAACCAATAGTCAAAAGCATAATCTAAAGGTTGAATTCCAGACTCTGCGGCCGAACAAACAGGCAAAATGGACGATTTGGTCAAGGCTCCAACCCTCTGCAAAATCATCAAAACAATTTGATGCCAGATCTTTGATTGGCAACAAAAACAAGGCAAATTCTTCAGCGCGGGTCAACAATAACTGGACCCCACTGTCGAAGACTCCTGCTGAAATCCACACTACAGAAAACATGAATTTTAGGAAGCCACAACCACTCACAAGGAGATCGTTCCTTGATGCTAAGAACCACTGTTCGTTTCATGACGACATAGGTCATAATACGAACGAGTGTATAGCTTTGAAAAATGAAATTGAGGCGGCTGTGAAATTAGGAAAACTTGGACACTTGGTCAAAGGTGCAAAATCAGGGATTGATAAAGCTCCCACGCAAGATAATCAGGGCCCACCAAAGAAACAAGTTAAAGACCAGAACGTCCATATGATCCAAGGTGGATACAAAGTGGGAGGAAAGAGAAGAGTATCTGATGATGAGGAATGGAAAAATGAGCCGGTAATTTTTCCGCGGGTTAGAGGAGGACCTTGCAACAAGAACCCTCTGATAATCACTGCCCTCATATGCCACTATCGTTCGCATTACGTATTTTTTGATACAGGCAGCACATCTGACATAATGTACGAACAGTGCTTTGAGCAATTGGATGAGGACGACAAGGTGAGATTGAAACCGATTCATGCACTTGTGTCAGGGTTCGGAGGCGAAGTGATGCACCCGGGGGGTGATATCGTTCCCGGTCACTCTCAGTGACGGGACCCATTCAAGGACTGAGGATGTCGAATTTTTGGTTCTACCGGTAACATCAAAGCATGACATCATCCTGGGTCGTGAAGCTATCGACGACTTTAATGCCCATCCTTCTACGGCACACGGCTAGTGGGAGTTCCCACTCGCACTGGTGTGGCTATCATCCACATTAATCACCATTGCTTCACGACAGAATGTTCGAAACCTAGAAAAGTTCCAAAACAAGTTCGGCGGACCGAGCCTGAAAAATGGGTATTAAACAAGAAGTTCCCATATCAAACTTTAACAATCGGACCCGCTATCTCTGAGATAGTGAGGACATTTTTAAAGCAGTTATTGACAAACAACATAGACATATTCACATGGCAACTCGCGAACATGACTTGTGTCCTGCGGAAGATTGCAGAGCATAAGTTGCGAGTAAACCCAGTGTTTACTCCGATAGTACAGAAGAAGCGTAAGTTGGGTACAGAACAAACAAAAGCAATGAACGAACAAGTTCAGGACCTCTTACATGCTGGAATCATCCGCCCAATCCAGTATCAGACTTGGGTCGCCAATCCAGTCATTTTCCCCAAAAGCAATGGGACATGGCGGATGTGCATAGATTTCAAAGATTTGAACAAGGCGTGTTCCAAAGACTGTTATCCATTGCCGAAAATCGATCTCAAAGTTGATGATGTAGCCCCATTCAAGTTCGAATGTTTTCTCGACGCATACAAAGGCTACCATCCGATCCACATGGCGGCGGTTGATGAAAACAAGACAAAGTTTCGCACAGACCAATGCACATTTTTTTACAATATGATGCCCTTCGGTTTAAAAAACGCGGGTGCTACATATCAGCGATTGATGGATGAGGCATTTAAGAAACAAATCGGTTGAAACTTGGAAGTATATATGGATGATCTTGTGATCAAAAGCATTGAGGAAGATCAAATTCTTCGAGATATAGAGGAAACATTTGAGACCCTCAGACAGATTAATATGAAATTAAATCCAGCCAAGTGCTCCTTCGGGATGGAAGAGTGAAAATTTTTATGTGTTATAGTAACAGGTGCGGGTTTTAAGGCTAATCCAGATAAAGTCTAGGCAGAGGCCCACATTCCTTCACCTACCTCCCTTAAGGAAGTACAGACACTCAATGGAAGGCTGTTAGCGTTGAACAGATTCTTAGCCAACCATGCGGCTATGTCTTATCCGTGTTTTTCAACCCTGAGAAATTGTCTGAAGAAAGCACACTTTAAATGGACCACAGAAGCTGAACAAGCATTCCTGGAGGTTAAAAAGTGTTTAATGGAGTTGCCTACCTTAACAGCACCTCAGGCGGGGGAACCTCTGACATTGTACTTATCAGCAACAGATATCGCCATTGGGGCCGTACTACTGACAGATAGAAAGAACGTTCAAACCCCAATTTATTATGTCAGTAGGACGTTGACTGGGCTGGAAACCAGATATTCAATGCTCAAAGAATTGGTTCTGGCACTAGTCTATGCTGCCAGGCGCCTCCGCATATACTTCCAGGGTCATCCTATAAATGTGTTGACAGGGTATAAACTCAAAAATGTGTTAAGCAAGCCGGAGTTGTCTGGGCGATTGGCGAAATGGGCCATCGAACTGGGGGCACATGCAATTGAATACAAACCCAGACCAGCAATCAAATGGCAAGTACTGGCGGACTTCGTCATTGAAGTTCCGCAACACAAGGAAAAAGAATGCTTGGTTGAATAGCAACCCCAAGTACCTCCGGAACAAGGGCAAGTTTGGTCATTGTTCATTGATGGAGGTTCCAGCAATGAGGGATCTAGCGCAGGCCTTAGGCTAGTTAATCCTGAAGGTCATGAGTTTACTTACGCTATCAAGTTAGACTTTAAAAGTACTAACAATGAGGCGGAGTATGAAGCCTTTCTGGCAGGCCTACGGATAGCCAAGAAACTTGGGGTAAGACACCTAGAAGCGTGGGTGGATTCTGTGCTGATCGCGGGATAAATCAATGGAACTTATGAAGCAAAAAACGACGTAATGGCTTCATACTTATCACAAGAAAAGGACTTGATCCTCCAATTCTCTTCATGCAAAGTAATTCATATCAAGAGAAGCGAGAACAAGTCAGCAGATACCCTTAGCAAGTTGGCTTCAACAAACTTTGAGCACTTTGCTAAGGACATCCGTGTTGAGGTCCTAGATCGCCCGTCCATCCCGCAGAATTAAGTCCTAGTAGTTCAGGCAGGAGTAGAATCCTGGATGACGCCAATCATGGCCTACTTGTCATCAGAAATTCTACCAGAAGAGAAAGCCGTTGCTCGAAAGATAAGACACAAGGCCTTGAACTACCAAATGCAAGAAGGCGTCTTGTACAGACGATCCTTCCTCGGCCCACTTTTAAGATGTGTGGACGTCGAGGACGCGAATTACTTGATTAGGGAAGTTCATGAAGGCATTTGTATTCTTCACGCGGGCCCGAGAACGGTCGTAGCAAAACTCATGAACGCCGGGTACTACTGGCCGGGAATTCATTTAGATGTTGTACGAGAAATCAAGAAATGTGATTCTTGTCAACGTCATGCTCCCAACACGTTGCGCCCAAATAATGAACTTGTACCGGTAACTTCCGCTTGGCCGTTCCAAAAATGGGCTATCGATATTATGAAACCTTTCCCAGAAGCCCCGGGCACGTCAAATTTTTAATTGTAGCCATTGATTACTTAACTAAGTGGGTGGAAGCCAAACCAGTCGCATCTATTACGGCATCAAGTGTCAAGAAATTCCTTTGGGAATTCATAATTTGTCGATTTGGTCTTCCGCTAGAACTTGTGAGTGACAATGGGACTCAATTTGCGGAAAACGGGTTGCAAGAGTGGCTAAAAGAACTTCATGTCACCCAGATTTTTACATTTGTGGCTCATCCGCAAGCCAACGGTCAGGTCGAACGGACCAACCGAACAATCAAAGAAGGAATTAAAGCCAGATTGGGCACTAAGCGAACAGGCTGGGTCTATGAACTGCCCCATGTACTTTGGGCCTTCCGCACCCAGAAGAATTCAAGTAATTCTGAGATACCGTTCAGTTTAACCTATGGCACTGAAGCCATAATCCTAGCTGAAATTGGGGTCCCATCCGCACGAATCTTGATGATCAATGATCAATGATAACGACAACGAGTTGCGGATGAACCTCAACCTCCTTGAAGAAAGGAGGGAGTTAGCACTAATCCGCGAGCACAATTATAAACACCAACTGTAAAAATATTATGACTCGCGGGTCCAGAAGTGTACTTTAGATGCGGGAGACTTCATCTTTCGCAACAATGAGGCATCCGGCCAAGAGCCTTCAGGCAAATTGGCCCCAACTTGGGAAGGCCCTTATAAAATTAAAAACGTATTATCTAAGGGTGCTTACAAGTTAGAAAAGTTAGGTGGGACTGAGATCCCCAGAACATGGAATGTGGCACAGTTGAAGAAGTGTTAGATTTAGCAAGACTTGTTATTTACTTTTTATTTTGGCCTGCGTGCCTAATAGTGTGTAGAAAGGTATCTAATGTAGTTGCTTGTAATTCAGTTTGGCTTATGCCCCTTGTTATGGAAATTTTTACTAAGCCTACATTTTACTTTTATGTAATATACATTTTCTGGTCCGTATACCAAAATGAGACGTGTATGATCTTACAACAGAGCATCGCGTAATCCTTTATTGACAAGTAAGAAGATCCTACAAACACTTATATTATGAAAAATAAAACAAATTCTACCGGATGAAACGACTTCTTATTTTTGTTCAAATGGGATTACAAGATTACAAGATTACAAGGAAGACGAATATATACAGTTTACAACAAAAAAAGAGAGTATAACTATTGTGTTGCATCTTCGTCTCCCGCATCTTCTTGATCTTCATCATCAGCAGCAAGGAGTGCCTTTAATTGGTCAACACCATCATCCTTCTCTGCAAGCGCGGTTATCTGGTCTTCGATAAAAAACTTCAAGTTATCGAAATTCTTTGTCTTCTCAGCAAGAATTTTGGCAGTTCTTGGCAATGCAAGGCAAATTCCTCAAGAGGTCTCTTCTCTTCTGCAAATTGAAGACCTTCTTGAAAACCTGCCTGGCGACCAGCCTGAGAAGAGGCGACCAATAGCATGGCGAGACAATTCCAAGTTCATTACCTTCCCGGATGTGGGCAATAACCTGTTAAAACAAAAAACATGAATAAGAGTCCTTGATGTGATTATTTTTCATAAAAGAATAGGAAGCGAGAGTTACCTGAGGAACGCCTTCCGCCAATAACCATCTTTTGTCCGCCTAGGCTCGGACAAGGTCCATTTTATGCCCAGCACATTCCAAAGCTTGCTCCTTGTTCTTGGTAGCAAGGGTAGCAAGACGTTCATCCTTGGCTGACACTTCAGCCTTCAGAGTCTTTATAAGCTTGTCGCGTTCATCCAATTGCCGCTGGAAAGCAGTTTTGGTTTCCTCAGCTATGGATCGGCGAGCTACCTTTGCCTCCATTGCCGTTTTGGAATCTGCTAACCGTCGTTCAGTAGTATCAGCAGCCAGTCGATGATCTTTGGTTTCTTTAATAGCCTCTATGGCTTCTTTTTCCGCATGGGCTGCTTTGATCTCCAAGTCTTCCCACGCATCATTCATGCCTAACCAGCCTCGCAATATTTCTTGACTAATGGAGACGAAATTAGCCAAACAATAAGAATAAGAGTTCAATAAATCTTGACGCGGACGTACACGTTGACGTTCCCTCTCCGCGGGAGGAAGACCTCCTTGCAGATATTCAAGGCACATATCCATAGCTGCAAAGGTCGAATCTGGGCGCACTAACCAACGCGGATGATACATCGAGAGATCTTCCCCATGATGGGACGTGGAAGCTTGCGGTCCGCCTGTAAAGGTGATAGGTTTATACCGATTTTTAAATCGAAATAGCGCATGGAGAGGTGAAGAAATGACGGGATCTTCATAATTATCGTCTTTCTTACCATCGTGGGGAGGAGTGTCCGTAATAGTAACCGGATCCTGAACAACCTTTGGCAGTGATGTTGGTGGAGAAGGAGGCGGAGTCTGCCCCCTCAAACCGGAAAGATCCTTCGTAGAATCTTTCAGAAATTTTGCACGATAGCTCTTTCTCGTCACAAACACATCTTATGTGACAGAAACACTTATCAAGTTTAAGAGCATTTAAGTTACCTGAGGAAACCTCGGTAGGTGCAAGCTGTTGAAGACGATCTCCCAGCTTCGTCCTCTTATGCTTCTTGGTAACGGCGGGCTTGGTTGATCACATCTTACCTTTCCCATACTTTCTGGGGGCATCCACATCAAAAGCTCGATGTTCATCTTAGACGATAATATCATCGACAGCTCGATGTTCATCTTCGACGACGACATCATTGACAGCTCGATATTCATCTTCGGAGGTTCCATCATCAGCACGATGTTCATCTTCGCGGGCGACATCAGCATCTTTCTCATATGCCGCCTTACTGGTGGATGGATTATGCTTAGCTTGCGGGTTAGACCTACAGCCGAATGCATAGAGTCAGTAGCACCAATAGATAGTCTTCCTTCACGAGGTGATGACTCTTCGCTAGAGGAAAGAAGTACTATCACCCCGCTAGAAGTCGCAACAGTAATAGGACGAGGATTAAAAACTCCCTCACCTTTAGCAGCAAACTCCTCACCTTTGGAAAACATTGCCTCGGAAACCACATGCTCCGGGCGGAGAGTGGTGAAGAATAGGAAATTGTTGCGGGTGCGTTTGAGGATAGGTGCGTCCATCAGGTCAATCGGATGATGCACCATGAGCCCCTCCTCATGGTCCAGAAGCGTACTGAAGATGGAACCCTCACCTGCATAAACAAATAGAACAATCAGGACATAAGTGGGATCCTAGAAAAGTAAAGATAAACTTACTACTGTTGGGTTTCTCGTAGTACGGTTCCAAATCAGGAACATCCATAACCGGCTCATCTTCGCACCCACCAAGGCCCCTTCATGTATCGCACGCATGGGGGTTGGTGTACTGGTTAGGGTTTTGAACCATGGAAGGTCCACTTGTGTAGTGGCACGGACCACGGGCATCTCATCGTTGGATTTGCGATAAGTCATCGCAAACGGAATCACGCCCTCCCGGATCCAGAAGAACTTTGGCTTCCACTCGTAAAGGCTCCGGTTCACTCGGTACCAATAACACCCTTCCCAGTTGTAGCCCAACTGTACCACCCGTCGCGGTTAGAAATCTTGTAAAAGACAGCGAACCGGCTAACAGTAGGCTCTATGTTGTGGGTCTGGCAGCAGAATTTGAAGTGACGAATTCTCAACATCCCAAAGGGATGGACTTGCGATAGGTGGACCCCGTAGGCCATCAAGATAGTCTCAATAAACTTTGTTACATGTAACCTAAAGTTCCCTGTAGTCAAGTGATCCACGTATACGGCCATTTTCTTGGCCGGAGGATTAGAGGCGATAGAGCCTTTCGCCGGGTATTCAAGCTCCCATTCAAGCGCTAAGCCATAAACACTGACGATATCCTCGTAATCCCTCTTCTTCCAATGGAGAACGATGTTATCTATGGAGGAGTCATTATTCTTCTCTTTAACCATTTTCGAATCACACTGGTGAAGTATTAGAAGTCTCAGATTTAGAGTTTGAGTGGAATGATAAGAAAGAAAAGAATTGAAAAGAGATGAGAATGAGAAGGAGTTAGAAATCTCTTACTTATGCACATCGCAGTTAATGCGACAGATAAGACAACAGTGGAGAGAGAAAACGCGGCCCAATTAGAGGGTGACACGTCAGGAGGGAAAGACGAAAAAGAAAAATAGACTACAGAATGACGTCATACAAGTCTCATCAATTGTCTTGGGACAAGTATCTTCCCGCCACGTCATCGCTTCCCTTCCACTTGGAAATTCAAATATCTCAAAAGAAAATATCCTAAACATAATACAGTAGGAAATTCACACGATGACAAAAAGACTTTCTTTCATTCATATTAAAAGATAATTAGAAAACATGGAAAGAAATTACAAGTCAATACTTATTCTATGGGTCTTGGGCGGACGCATCCTCTGGAGGAGTAGGCGGATTTTCCTCTGATTATCACTCTAAATATTCCTTCAACTGTTCCATACCATCACTCGCCACTGCGAACTCAGGAAGCATGTCTTTCAAAGGAAAGGTCAAATTTTCATATTCTTTAACACGCAATATCATATTCCTGAGCGACATCAAGTCCATGCAGCGGGTGTTCTTCAAAGGAACAACCGGCTTGAGCATACGCCACCCCTTCATTATAGCCTGTCACGCGGCCAGAATTGGAAGAGGCAGTGAGCAGGAAAGCAAGGCTATCTGTCAGCTCTGTTCCTTCCTTAATATGTTTAATGACCTGTCAAGGAAAAAGAGATTCATTAGCGATTGGCAACACAAAAAATATTGGTAATGAGGGGAAAAGGGGAGAAACGTACTGCGTTAAGGCCCTAGCCCAACAGCCATCGTCGCTCCCTCTTCGCTCGTTCCGCTCGTTCTTGGAGCTCATGGAACCCGTCAGCTATTTTCTGTTTATCGTTTAAATATTCAGCTGCACGGACTTTCGCCTCTTCACGCGCTTGCAGAAGCGAATCATAGGCGGCTTGCATATCGGCAGCCCTTTTATCCTTAAGCTCCACTTGTTCCTTCTGCAGCCTGGACTCCGCCTCAAGTTCCTGAATAATGGTACCTTGGCGGGTCACTTGGGCTTCCAAGGCTGAGTTTGTGTCAAGCGCTTTAACCAAATCCTCCTTCTTCCTCTGGGCTTCATCTCGAGCAGCTTGAAGGACGTAATTTTTCTTGTTGCAAGAATCCCTTCACTGACGAGACTCAATGACATGTCTGTCTATTTCCGCCTTCAAGCAATTTTGGAGTCAGACAATTTCCACTTAGCAGTATTAGCTGCCAAGCGTTGCTCATGAGCTTCCTTCTTGGCCTCATCAGCGGCTCGAGTCATTTCACCCCACTGTTGCCCCATCGATCTCCATTCACGCAAAACTTCTTGTCCACAAGCCATTATATTGGCTAGAGACGAATAATAATCCATGTAAAGGTCATGGCGAGAACGACCACGTTGAAACATCTGCTCCGCAGGCAGGACATGTTGATTGACAAACGTCACACAAGTGCCCGGATCTGTGAAACGATATCCTTTCACAATATCCCAATTAGGGATGAACATGTGGTCATCTTCCCCTGGGTTAGGCTCCCCATAATAGTCAAACCTTGATGCTTGAGGACGCACCAGGGGAGAAGAAGAAGAGTGAGGTGATGATTGACGAGGCGCGTCATGAGCCACTACTCTTTCAACGTATGATGGCGGACATTGAGAATGCGATCCTTCTCCCTCACCTGTTAGAAAAGGTTATGGAGAGGTCAAAGATTCTGGTGGAGTCTAGAGTAGTGACTCATGTGCCTTAGACGTCTCCGCGTCTTTAACTGAGTCCTCCCTCTTGGAACTGGAAGCATTCCCAATACCAAACATATCGGAAAATGGGTCTTCAGTTTCTGGTGGAGGAAGAGGAACCTCTTGATTTTCTCGGGCGGTGGAGGTGGTGTTTTCTCAGTTTCCTGTGGTAGAAACGGTGGTTTCTCCGTTAATACACCCCCACCAATGGCATCAGTCGAGTCTACAGTATAACAAAATCATACCTACGTATCAATTGAAGCATAAAATAAAAAGATGAGACTACCACATGGACTTACCAGTCATCCCCTTCATACGGTCAGCAAGGCTGACCCTTTGCTTCTTCGGACGTTGTGTCTGACGCTTCTTTGTTGCCGGACCTCCTTCGGCATCCGCGTGGCTAGCACCCGCATCACTTGCCTGGGAGGATCGGAGACTCCTCTTCCGCTCCAGTTCTATCAACAGGTGCGAGACAGATGAAATCTCAGGAGCAACATCAGAGTCTCCTTCTTCGTTGGATGGCGATTCGTCACTCGAGGAAAGAATGACGATTACCCCATCAGAAGTAAGAACATTGAGCGGATGAGGGTTAAAAATGTGTGCACCTGTTTGTAAGATAGCTTCCGAAGCTATCGGCTCAGCGCGCACCTCGGAAGGGAAAAGAAACTAACTTCTTGTCCTCTCCAAGACGGGTAGTTCCTCCGCATCGCGGATGCGTTTTCCAGGACAACCCCTATTTTCAAAAAGGGTATTTAGCATAACCACTTCACCTGAAAAACACATAACAGGAATATCAATCAGAAGTTTTACGTAAAACAAAGTTGACAAGAAGAATAGGACTTACGTTTGTTCACACCCATGAAGACAGGCTCCAAATCTGGATACGCCCATAGGCGGCTCATACCCGCCCATACTAGGGCTTCCTCTGACATGGCCCGCATCGGATACGGTTCCAACATCAAAGCGCGGAACCATTCATGGCCCTCGTGTGGAGCCGTAACAATGTCCGGCGGCGCCTCATTAGCCGGACGATAGACCATAGTGTCTGGAATGACGTCTTCCGAAATCCAAAAAAAAATTGTTCCTCCAATCTTCAGCACCACCGACGGGGTCGATGCCGATAACCCTTTCAGGTATCGGAATGCACTTGAACCATCCACCACGGTTGACCACCCGGTAGAATGCCGAGAACCGATCAAGTCGAGGTAACATCCCTTTCGCCCTACACACAAATTCGAAATATCGAATTCGTGTAAGTGCAAGAGGATGCAATTGGGAAAGATGGATCCCATAAGCGCTGAGCACCTTCATGAGAAACTTGGTTATCGGAAACCAAAGATTCCCATGGGAGAAAAAGTTGGCATAGACTGCCATCTTGCCAGTAAGAGGCCTACTGGCAACATAATCGGCAGTGGGGAATTCTGGTCCCCATTCTGGTGGAATACCATAGGTACATGTCAATTCTTCATATTTGGTTTTATTCCAATCAACTTCCACAGCATCGATGTTCGGTGTGGAAGATCTCGTTTCACTAGCCATTGGTCCAACGGTGAATGAGAAACAGCGAGCAATCTTGAATAGATTCAGCAAATTAGTAGAAAAGAAAGGCAGAAGAAATATGGAAATTGAAGAAGATAAAACTTCTAAAAGAAGATAACCCCCACTATTTATACCCATCGCAATTAATGCGATGGGATATGAACAATGGAGAGAGAAAGATGTCGTCCATTCAGCAGACGCCACGTCACGCGGGAAATTCGAAAAAGTGAAAAGGTGTACAGTCGGGTACAGTGATAGCCGGCATAAACGTCTCGTCACCTGTTCACACGCCTGCAAGTTGTCAAATTGTCCTTTTCATGGTTATCCACACCACAACAGAAGATAATTCTGCCAAAAAAACTTCCAAATTCAAAAGGAAAAACCTCCAAATATATCTTAAGTCCAAAATTTCACCCGCATAAAAATTTACACAGAAGAAACAATGGACTGGGGGACTTATAGAGGTAGGGTACCAAAAAGACCCAAATACCCTTAAGTATCACCCGCGGGTCAAAGGGAAGCCCCTAATATCTAATGCCACCCGCGGGACATATGGATCACCCGCATGACCTACTAAGTGAGGAACAACGCTACGTCCGAGGAACCACACGCGGAAGCATCCAGGCACCCTCAAAAGTCATCCGCAGGGCAACATATTTACCCGCTAGGATGACCGGAAGGCAATGCCACGGGACAGCTGTAATTATCTTATTACCTTCTAGAAGATTTACCAAGATCCTTTCTTGAGGAATACGTGACCTATTAGCCAATGAATGGAGGACAGCTGGCTAGGTTGTTATAACCGTGCACATGGCCAGATATATTTCGTCCTATCAGAGTGAGACACGTGTCCAGGTTGTTATAACCATGCACATGCAACATATAGCTCAACCTATTATATGAGGGCACGTGTCCATGCGGTTACAAAGGATCTTCTAGAACGGGACAGCTGGCCCAATCATATTCCCACACTCTTCAGGTATAAATACTTCACAATCTCCATGAGGTAACATATTCACTCCCCACTACCTACTCGAATTACTTAAGTACTTTCTCTCCTTCAGAACTGTACTTATTCTCACGCCGGAGGGTGGTTACGGGAAGACCCCCCACCCCTCTTGTCCTTCCCGTAACGAGCTCACGGTGCTTGTTTTGCAAGTTTCTGTCATTGGACTTCTGGAGGTTGTGCTCGTATCGTAATCGGTTGTTGTTGTATCCTACCCTGTGGACTCATCTGATCCAGGACCCGTTAAGGGGATCGGATCGGTGCTTCTTTATAATTCTATCAGCTTAGAGAAAGGATCATTGGTTTGTATTTGGAATTGAAATTGGAAGTATGAATTGTTTGATTTGTGGATAATGCAACATTATATCAACAATATGATAGTAAGAATTAGTTTAACTCCTGGTATGATAGTCAGAGCCATATGGCTTGGAAGACTCACATATGTGCATATAGCTAGGGGATGAACACCGGTTAAAGCTCATTTATTATCCGAGCTTCATATACCAAAACTAACTAAACTGGCAAACCTAAACAAACAGGCACATACGCACATGTAAAAATAATAAAATAGTAAACGAGACAAACGGCTTGTAAGATAACTAACAAGCCTTGTTGCCTTGGGCTTCATGAGGAACGTTTACACCCTTACTTTTGTAAGATCAAGCCGGTGTTCTTCGGCCATCTGCTTTTTGACGTTGCTCGGTATATAAGCTCAACAAGTTGCTGCTCATACGCCGCTTGTACCACGTGCATGCAATAATGTCTTCAAGTCTTGCTTCGGTGAGGGTCTGCAAAAAGGTAGTCTTATCCTCGTCTGTATCAAACCTCAACACTAATTCTTGCAAGCGATGCACATTGTACCTCTCAGTAACTTCACGGAGTTTCATATGATCCAATACGGAAAGCTCTTATTTGTAATTGTAAACCCTAGTATAGTTCTAGGTTGGGGAGAACAGAAAGCTTGATCTTATTTGTAATAAATGTTGAATCTGAAAAAATACAAATGAAAAGCAAAAGTAAACATCACAAAACCAAAATTACATGAAAGGGAAGATTTGAAGTCACCCTGTCGTCACCACAATTCTTAATGATAATCTAACGCTTTAAATGGATATTTTTATACTAGTGAAAATTAACTATTCAAAATCTTTCTACCTAAATAGTGTAGCTAGATTCAAAAGAGGGCCTCAATGTTTTTTTTTTAAATTTCATAAAGACAATATGTTTAATCTTTTAAGGAGCCCACAAGAATAAATAGTTGGAAGCAATAGTTGATCAACTAAATCCCTTGTTAACAACTCAAGATGGCACATGTTCAAGTCTCACCAAGCCTTTATTTTATTTGTTTACAAATTTCAAATACTTTTTTCTTCACTGGTTAAAATACTAATTGCTTGTAGTTTGTCATCATCTAATATTCACTGAAATGTTCAACTGTTGAAAACTAGGCAACGTAGAGTTCTACTTTGAAAAGAAAACGTAATCCATTTTTTTGGATCTTATGCTTTAAACACTGATTTTATAACTTTGAAGTTTGTTGAAGGCAAAACCAATTTATTGTACATGAATGTACATGAAAATTAGGTAAAAACAAAGGTGAAAACAATTGTTGCGACTTAGTTAAAACTTGAATGACGTCCTGTTTTTATTGTATGTTTTTGATGTGTAATAATCATATTATATTACAATATTGTATTTTATTATGTTTCTCACCTCGACCCGAGCCGAATGACGGCCGACCGAAAATTCTAATATTTGGTTGTGAAAATTTTGATTTTCAAAAAATCTAACCCCAATGAAAAAAAAAATCTCGAGTCTGCCTCTTTTAAGTAATCCATTTCATATTCATGGCATCAGACAGATAATAATATAGAGCAGCATATCAACAATGGATTCCTCGTACAGTGAAACTTTATATATCATCCCAACATCGACAGAACAGACAAAGCTACTAATAAGGTACCTAGTCCTACCTTTTACATTAAGTGTGTGACTATATTTTGTTGTTCGGACAATTTAATATTGTTGTCTTATTTGTGACCGAGATGGTTGCGATCCGGTTAAGTATCAAGAGTCAGAGTCCAGTCAAGGTCGAGGTTGTCTATGAAATTGCTTTGACAACCACAGTAAGAACTTATAAAACCTGAAAGTTGAACTATCGCCATGTGAAAATTGATGACAAAAACGATGAAATGATTGGTACCCATGTGATTCTTGAATTTTACAAAATAGTCTTTTAATTTTCAACTAAATTCGACCAAGCCACAAACATTTCTACAATTCGTTACAGAAAAAGTATAGACAAAAAACTTAACAGTTATAGTCCGTACAAAACGTATTATACCTCAAAGACCTAATTTTGAAAGAAGTTGTTGCCATCTCGGAGTTTCTTCATCAAAGATGTAGGTCAAAGGAGACACAAGAACACCACTCCCTCCAATCTACATTATCATCATATTCAAATTTGAGTTAGTTTGGGCCTGTAATATAACATTGTGAGCCATACCGAGCTCAGTTGATAACAGTGTTTAACAAGTTCAAGATCTTACCGTTCTTAGTTGCTGAACGGATTTGTAGAGTAACTTCTTGGGTACACAAATGACTATGGCATAATAATCGGCCTTTACTCCACTCTCACTTTTACGGAACACTGGGCTTATAGTAGGTCCCTGTTTGTTGACAATAAAATAAATTTAACTTATAAAGACAAAAAATTATACTCTCTAGTTATTTAAAGATACCTGCAGCCCAGATAATAATGGTTGGCTCAAAATTCGCTCGGCTACTTCATCTGCACTGCTTCCCCTCATGTTGGCAACCACCTGCGGACGTCCCGAGTAATGTGAAATTAGTAATTACTATATTGTCCCTCCACTGAGAAAAAAATGGGGGTGTTTTTTTTGTACTATACAACAAATTTGAACATATATTATTTTCATGGCACTTGCATCATATCTATTCAACCAAAAAAACTAATACCTATATAAAATAGGTAAAGTTTCATATTCGGCCATTTCATCAAATGCAATTTATGATATGACCATTCTACCCTTTTGTTTCTTCCAACACTCAAGTCTCAAAACTCTCGCATCCTAAGGTAAGTTTTTAGAGAAAGGTATAAATGGCATAATTTGAAACTATGATATTTTGTTGGGTAAATATAGTAGTATACCATTAAATACAGTTTATGTTATGACCATTATACCCTTCTTTCTCTACTTATACTCCAAACTCTCATAGAGTCATATCCTAATGCAAGTTTTTAGAGAAGGGTATAAATGGCATATATTTGAAAGTGGGTACATTTGAAACTATGGTATTTTGTTGGGTAAATATGGTATTATACCATTTCATAAAATACAATTTGTTATTTTCTAATATGGCCACTTTGAAACTATGATATTTTGTTGGGTAAATATGGTAATGGTAGTATACTATTTTATCAAATACAATTAATGTTATGACCATTATACCCTTCTTTCTCTACTTATGCTCCAAACTCTCATAGAGTCTTATCCTAATGCAAGTTTTTAGAGAAGGGTATAAATGGCATAACTTTGAAAGTAGGTGCATTTGAAACTATGATATTTTGTTGGGTAAATATGGTATCATACCATTTCATAAAATACAATTTGTGATATCTAATATGGCCACTAAGCCTGTCCTTTTCTTACACTCCAAACTTTTATCGTAATGCAAGTTTTTAG
Source organism: Bidens hawaiensis (assembly GCF_021521415.1). Taxonomy (NCBI): domain Eukaryota; kingdom Viridiplantae; phylum Streptophyta; class Magnoliopsida; order Asterales; family Asteraceae; genus Bidens; species Bidens hawaiensis. The sequence continues at coordinate 165,260 of NW_027496170.1, forward strand.
AGAAGGGTATAAATGGCATAAAATTTGAAAGTGGGTATATTTGAAACTATGATATTTTGTTGGGTAAATACGGTATGATAATATGAAATCAAACACTGATATTAAAACTTCTTCGACTAAAATTACGTATTCTAACTTTAAAAAAATGGCATATAAGAATAATAATCGCCTTACCGTGAATTGACTGAGTGCTCTTAAATGCGCCTCAAATCTTTCAAGAACCTCATGGGTGACATCCAGTAAACCTTCGCGTTTGAGTAAAGACTTCTTACTAGCAACCAAGACAGCCTGAAAAACTAACTACTCAAAAAGCAAAATCTTAAAACACAAACGCTTGCACGGTTGGGTTAAGAAACTTTACCTGACTTTCTAACAGAACTCCGCCTTCGATTTCTTTGAGATTGTTCTCTTTCAATGTGGTCCCACTACTAACAAGATCTACAATGGCATCAGCTATCCCCATCTAAATTAGCAAGTGAAAATGTGTGATGAAATTGGCGTAACAAAATACAATTGTGTATAAAAATATAAGTATATACATCATCATTTGGGGTGGTGTAAATGAGTCAAACGAAGCTTGAGTCAAAAACTATACTCGTTTGATAACCAAGCCCAAACCTGAGCTTCATATGCTGAGCTTGGCTAGGCTCGAGCAAAGCCTAAGTGAGCCCGATTAGTTATGAAAATCTAAAAACCGAAACATCAGTTATAGCCTTGTAGGTTTGCTTTTAGCTCATAAACGAACTCACCCCTGCTCATCCATAATTACATTTGATGTTAGGGATGTAAACAAGCCAAGCCGCTCCCGCTCGTGAGCCACTCAATACCGGCTCGTTAAAAACTTGAAACAAGATGAGCTTAAAAGGGCTCGAGCCTAAATATAAGCCTTATTTTTTTACTTTGAAAATGAGACTGAGCCCGAGCTTGAGCTGCCTCGCAGCCTAAACGACCCTGCTATTTATAAGACTTTTATTTAATACATAATATATACTTATATAACAACAACAATAATAATAATAATAACCAAGTATATAATTATAATAAAAATAACTAAATAATACATATTATGTAATATGATATATTAGATTTGGAAACATATACTTAAAATAATTATAAAGATTAATAAATTAGTTAATAAAAAATAAACAAGCCGAGCCCAAGCTTATAAGAACTACTCACGAGGCTCAAGCTTTAAAAATAAAGTTCAAAGCAAGCCTAGCTCAAGCTAGACCTCTCATAAACTAACCAAGCTCGAGTCTGGTCAGGCTCGGCCCATTTAAACACATACTTGATCATGTAAACCCTTACTTGGATCTATATACTAATGAGTTGTATTTGTGATGACACCTCAAGAAACTACATGAGAAACATAAGGAGACTTTATTGCTAGACACAATCAACAAGAGTATTAAAAGACATGTGGCATGAAGACCCCAACTTTCATGAAAAATCATGCATGTGATAACAGAAAAACTTGAATTGAAAAATCACTCACTGCAGGAGCTGCCTCCAGCGCCCCATCAGCAGTTGAAAACTCAACATGCTGAAGTCCGTTCTCTTTCAGAAACTTAGGACCCAGCTGAAGAAAAGAACGAAATAAAACAACATAAACTTCTGAATTGGATAATATTTAATAGGAAGGAAATTATAATAGCGTCATAAAAGATGAATAATAAACTTACATATGTGAAACCAGTGGCAACCCTTAGAGGCTTGTCAGCAGTCCATTGAGGCATTTCTGCTAGTTCCTTCACTGAATTAATTTTCTCAAAGATCCCATACTTTGGAATCTGTTAATAATAGAGAAAAGAAACTCACGTAAACGTTTTATAATCTTAAGAAAACAACTATTAATTCCTGGTTTATTTATTAAAAAAAGAAAAGTATAACTTACTGCAAGAGATAAACGACAATCTCCATATGCAAGTGCATCGTGAACAAGAATCAGATCTTCATTTCCCTATGAATATTGAATAACAATTGAGAAGCAACTTTATACGTTATAACATCCATATAAACACACCCAAATCGAAGACCATACTACTAACTAGCATAAACCATAGTTAATACATATATATATATAATCAAAATTGAAGATTTGGTCCACTACAAAACGTGAAATGTGGCCAAAATCTCTTAAATTCAAGATCAAGAACTTAAGATGCAAGGTGGTGGTGTTGTTACAACAAAGAGAAACATAATATCACAGATTTAACCTGAAAAAAGCAAGTTGGTACCATGCAAATAAAATGTACACAAAATCGTAATAAACGATCCATAATAGTATGAAATGAAAGTAGGAAATTTAGCTACACATATTTACAAGACTAAACATATATGGAATGATGATGTGACTTGGTTTTTACCTGTCCATATTCACTGAGTGTGTCAAGACCAACAATACCAAGGTCTAAGTCTCCTGAAACTAGTTTCTTTACAATATCTTTTGGGCGCTGAAACCAGACTTCTACATTTGAGAGCTGCAATCACACATTTTAAAGTTAAACGGTAAGACATGTTTAACATTTCCAAGCACTGCGCAACTGGGTGAAGAAAGAAAATTATAAAAACCTGAGGAATATCCGCAACGTACTGGCGAGGATTGGGTTGCCTGACTGACAATTGACAATCCTTCAAACCAAGAAAAAGAACCAGAATCAAGCCAAAAGAAAATTAAAATGAATAATCCAATACAAATAGAAATAAAAAAAGTATGTAATACTTTGAGGAGATCAAGCGTATCGGAAGCCATTCGACCTTTACTGGGCAAACCTAACCTAATCTCATTCCTCTCCACCGCTTTCAAATCAACGTTTCCGTTAACGACGGTCACCGGATACGAGACGGCGCAACAAGAGACGTTGAATTTGACCGAGAGTATTCGAGACGGAAGGAATTGTGTGAAGGCGGCGGGAGATTGCTGTAGAGACATGACGCCGCCTGATTACTGGCTGCAAATCAGGGAAGGATAACGGCGCAAGAGAGAGTTTAGAGAGAAAAATCAACATACTACGAATATACTATCCTATTTATTTATTATTACTTAACATGTGCGAATGTTTATGGTTCGGTTAAAACATTGAAATTGTTTAAAGCCGGTCATTGGTTTGGCTTTTTTTTTTATTTACTTTCGGTTAGTTGGTCTGTTTCAAAATGTAGTGAACGGTTGGTTCGCGGTTTATACTGGAAAACCGGTCATATGAAACCAGACCAAACTGTAAATGTTGAATGCATTTTAATCTTTTTTTTTATTATTAACTAATTTTAGAGCTCGTGTAACACATGCTATTATGCAATTTATAAAATTACAAGTAAAGAAAATAATTGCATAACGTATATGAAAATATGTATTACATCTACGCTTGTATATATACTATGTGTATATAAACTGATTATATTTATATCACAAAATAATTTTTAAATGAACTTAATAAAAAAATGCACGTGCAAAAACATACCCGGGAACACCTCTTTTATTGAAATCTTCATTTTCAGTATCATATATGTAAGGCCCCGTTCCCGGTGCCTCACTTTAACGTCGGATTTACTCATAAACACAGTTCTTACGATCAGAGTTAATTAAAACTTTCGCGGAAACGATAACTTAAATCATTCGTTAAAAAACATTAAATCTTTTCTTTGATACCATAACACAAAACATTATATTTAAAACATCATTTCTTCCATCTTCAGATGCCAGCCGTGCAATCCATGTCATGTGTCATCCTCATGCTAGTTCTTTAGTCTGATCACATGCGTGCATACTAAAAGTCAGCTACGCTGAGTGAGTTCTAGTTAATCAAGAACCTTATCATACAACCACTATATATTATATACGTATCCGAAGACACATAGCCCACTGACTAGCCTGTTATTGCTTAACCACTTAATTACCCCTACAGCTTAGCCATTTAATTACCCCTACAGCTTAACCACTTATGCCACTTTATGCCACTTGTGCCACTTTATGCCGCTTTATGCCACTCTAATAACGATGGCACGCATAGACTCACTCTACCACGTGCTCACGTTATGCCCTAACGCTATTACTAGACCCATATCCACTTCTATCCCACTCTACCTCTACTTGTCTATAACTCACTTCCTATCAGTACAATTATTTACTCAATAAACAAGTCACATCATAGCAATCATACTCACTAATAACCACAACATAATCACTATCATTGGCGATACGTACAATATTCGAAGATCGTTCACGCACCGACAAGCATTATATAATAACTACCTCGTATATCATCTATAGCATACACTTACCACTTAAGGTAAGTGTATTCACTCTTCACATCGAGTATGCACACAGCCCCGAAAACATAACGAGGAAATGGGGCTAGAAACTCACCTGAACTCGGTTACTTCTTCAGCTAATAGTTATTCCCTCTTGAGCTGTGCGCGACTAACTGTTTAATAATTGAATATCAAATACCACTCTAGCCATTCTCATTGCTACTTAATTAGTCTTACACGTCTAAGCCGGTTTTACTTCATTGAATCATTACCTGGTTAGTTAACCTTTACTCATTAACCTTTAAAGGCATCTTTCATAATTTATCAAAGTCCAAGGGCCGTTATATACTTATATCCTTCTTCTTTAAGTCCAGGGACCATTATGTAATTCTGCCAAAGTCCACTTTGTTATCTGGTTTGTTAACGAAGGAGGCTCCTTCGTTATTTCTTAACGAATCAGCCTTTATGATAAATTGGTCATCATAACGAACTGACCCTCTAACGAACTGGACCCTTAACGAAATGGGCTAGTTCGTCATCATTTCCTTAACGAATTGACATAACGAATTAAGGCTTATTCGTTATCTTCCCTTAACGAATTGGCATAACGAACTAAGGCTAGTTCGTTACACTTCCGCTAACGAATCAAGGCTCATTCGTCAAGATCCCGCTAACGAATTAGGTTTAGGTCAGAGAATGTCAGAACATTCTCTGATATTTACCCTAACCTCGTACCAGCCGACTCCGGCGCCGCCTTCGCCGGAAAATCGTGCGGTGGCCGGAAAAGCGTATTCCAGGGCCGTTTTCACCGTTTTTCGTCCCGATCGATCCAGATCTGAGCTAGGGTGACCCCTAAGCTCATATTAGGTTTGGTTTATACCCGATTCCACCCGGATGTCGTGACTCTAGGGGTTTAACGGTGTCGGCTCGTCGTTTCGTGACTAACTCTAACGGGTTTGAGTATAAACAATATCATACTATCATTACCTTGGCTCGGGATCGATTCTTCTTCAATATCGGCTAGAGAGAGAAAGTAGGATGAGAGAGAGCTAAGTGTGTGTTTTGGTGGTGTATGAAATATGTGTAAATGAATGATAAGTGGGTAATTTAGGCTTATATAATTATGGATCATGGGCTGCCCATGGTCTCATCCTTCTTTCCTTCATGACCCAAGTCCATAACCCATATCCATTAACCAACACTAGCCCGACCCATACTAACTCCTACTCTATTTTATTATTTCACCGCTTACCCGAGTAAACTTTCCCGCCAATATTAAATAATACAATTAATATTATTTTAGAAATTTCGGGATGTTACAATATATGTATAACTGAAAGAATTCAGGAAGAAGACTTCTCATACAATAGTCATACAATAGTAGTTCTGACCACTCAGCCTAAATATTGAAGGATATGTACCTTTATTGATATATTTATCAATTTACAACCCATACAAGGAAATGAGAACATTAAATTATAACGACAGATGTTCTTCAATAACTATGTTTTTCTGAGTTAACCCATGAAAAAGATTTTGATAAGTTTGACAACATAAAAAATAACATGTTAACTCATTCAATTTTGTGAATATTCTGCTTCATTTGAGCATAGTTTTGCATGACATTCTTCTCATACAACGTTCTGATCACCATTGAAAGAAAAGTTAATGCTGACACAAATTTTTCAAATCTTATAAAAGTTAGAAGCATTAATAGGCCTTGGGGTGGCATGTCGTAAGTGTTCACCATCTATTCTTAAATTTTGATAGTCGAGTGAAAAAATAATTAATTTACCAAATCCCGAACCTTTTGATTTTTCCCAAAAATGTCATTGAAAATAAATTTGAAACCTAAATCATGTTTAAAATTCTAACTTTCATCTGTTGACATTTTCAAGTCAACACTTTGAATTCATAACAAATTTGACGATAAATCTATTTGCATTCTCAAACTTTTAAAAACACTCGGATTTCTCATTTTTGGCCCATAACAATTTTTGACCCAAATGTAGTTAACTTGTACCATGCAATTCATTTACCAATTTTTTACTGTAAAACCAAATTTAAGTTCCATAACACCCGAAACAATCCTTGACAAAAAAAACCAAGAAATTTTTGACAAACTTCGTTATATATGAAAGTGATTGGTATATATTTACTAAACTAACCGAAAAAATGTAGTGTTTACTAAATTAACCGAAAAAACAAATTAATAGATTTAAAGCTATATTTATAATTTATATGATAATTCATAATAATAACAAATAAATGGATTGATTTAAAAAAAAATGGATCTACTCATAAGCATAGATTTATGATATAATAATTAAATAATTTACTTTGTAAAATGAAAGCATGTTCGAGTTTTGTTTTTCTTTATAATCTTTAACAATATTTATAGATATTATGTTAATGATAGCATTTGAAATTCTATATTCTTTTCAATCTTTAACGAACAAGGTTTGTTGTTAATTTTTGGATTTCACCAAGTATTTTGAAATATATAGTAAAATAATATGTTAATATTTATTTTTATAAAAATATCTAAATATAATATAAATAAAATGTAAAAGGAAAGTGTATATGGACATATATTAGGGTCAATTAAGATCTTAGTTTTGGAGGGAAAAAAGTTGTGAGGTTTAATCATAAACTGACATGTGTCATAATTATTTTACTTTATTAGAATATGTAGATGTAGATTATTAAATGTGTTTTGTTATATATACTAGGTTATTAACCCGTGTACGACACGGGTGGAAATATTGATATTTTCGAACAAACACATGTCATTTGAAAGGACAACATAAGTTGTTATATGTTATTCGGGACGACAACATACTTAAAGTTGTAAATGATATTGGTACGAAAACAAATGATTGTGAAACACAAGGATAAACCCAAATAACATTCAAATTACAATCTTTGAAAACATAATCAAAGGTTAAAAATGTAAAATTTATAAGCTACAAAAAAGACTTCCTTATAAACCATATTTATTCTTTATTTGTAACTTTGTCTTCCTTGTTTAATATAAGAATTTTAACACCACTCTTCGCTTTTGATAAAGCTACATAGAGTTGTCTATGTGTAAACACCGGGTCTTTGAGATATATGTCAACTTTTGCTAGAGATTGACCTTGACTTTTGTTAATGTTCATTGTAAAACAGACTACAACTGGAAAAAACTATCTTCTCTTCAATTTAAACGAAAGTTTCTTATCTGAAGGTGTTAGACCACAACGAATTATATAAGTGCGATAACCAGTATTAGTACCTGAAATAACTTTTACTTCAACAAAACGCCTACCCAAATTAATTACTCGCAATTAGTTTCATTACACAAACCGTTATTCTGATCCATATTGCTTAGTAACATTATTGACACACCAACTTTTAAAACCAATCTATGAGTCAAATAATTTTGGTCTTTTTGATTTTATTTAGCATAATGTGTTTATGAAAGTTTTAGTTCAAATTAAAATATAAAAAAATAATTGGTATGATCTTACTTAAAAACCAAAAAACTGTTATTTTATATAGACCACAACTAAATTTGTGAATTTTGTTGCTAAGTTTGGAAACAATATAAATTGAGTAAACCAAATATAAGTAAAAAAATAATGGAGAAATATCTTTGCGCCTCTAATTAACATAAATTGATTCGTATACACATCTTAATTAAAAAACATATTTAAATTGTTTTTTAAGAAAATAAAATAGTATTGGATAACTGAAAATTATGTTTCGTATCATTTTTAAAAAAGAAAATAGAAAAAATAAATGTGTAAACATACATTCAGTGTTATTAAAACTTTGTTTATCAAAAATGTATAATGTAGTTAATAATAAATATATTAAAAATCGTTTATAAGTTTCTGTTACAAGTGTCTAATCTAAAACTGTAAATATGAATAGAGGGAGCTCTCAACATATAAAAATAAAACTGTAAATATGAATTTCAAGAAATCTTACATCAATCAGAACACGCATTTGGTGACCAGGTCCTACCATGTCTCGAGCTAGTCTTCGAATGGTCCTCAAACTTCATGATCCGACCTACCTAAGTAGCAACAAGATGTGTGCAACATATAAGATGAACTGCAAATAATACCAATAATTCAAATAATTGAGTTTCATTCAAGGTACACCAACAATAAGAACAAAAGAAATATATTTAAGTAGAACTGACAATACGAAAATTTTAACATGAATCATTCACTTAACCAATTTGCATACATCCAATTCTCAAGCTAACCTGCCTGCATAACAACCAAAAGACCAAATATGACAACATAATTAAATTAGTATGTGAATTTCACTTACAAACAATAACAAACGATGGAAATTTGAATACAAAGTCGTAATTATAAGTTATAACAGCTTCAGAATAGTGAATATTATGATATAAACAAATGAATATGGAATATCGAATTTATAGAAATGATTGTTGAAATGGTTTTCGAAGTATAAGATGAGGTTAAATAAGTAGTGGAAATTTGAAATTTTAAAAATTGGACATCTAATACTTGAGGGTTTGACAATAGTTATTACACGGTTTTTATTTATAGCTGATTTAGATTGAGAGTAAATACATTTAGTAAGGATATGAATTAATTATGTTGTTAGTTTTGGTCTAAATTTGAATATTAAAATTGTACATTGTAAGGCCCCGAACCCGGTGACCCTACTTTAGCGTCGGATTTACTCATAAACACAGTTCTTCAAATCAGAGTTTATTAAAACTTTTCGCGGAATATAAAACATCAATCATTTGTTACAAAACATTAAATCTTTTCTTTGATACCATAACACAAAACTTTATATTTAAAACATCTTTACTTTTTTCTTCAGATGCCAGCCGTTCAATCCATGCCGTGTGTCATCCTCATGCTAACTCTATAATCAGCTCACCTGCGTGCATACTAAAAGTCAGCTACGCTGAGTGAGTTCTAGGTAATCGAACGCCATACAATACATACACATACATACATATCTGTAGATACATATCCCTACTTCACTAGTTACCCTTCTGTTCTACATACATACTTGCTACCATATATACATACATATCTACAATCACTAACCTCCGTCTACCGAGAGTACGTTCATAGTTCACCGTCTATACCTGTACTCAAGGTCGTGAACACGTACAAGGTTCGCAGTCCTTACCTATGTTCACCATTTATGGTACGTACAAGGATCGTGGTCCTTCCCTATACCATAGTACATCCACAACACGTACAAGGTTCACAGTCCTTCCCTATGTTGCAACCTAATTCATAGCACGTACGAGGTTCGCAGTCCTCCCCTATGCTACAAAATCAGCACGTATAAGGTTCACAGTCCTTTCCTATGCTGAAATACATCCACAACACGTACAAGGTTCGCAGTCCTTCCCTATGTTGCAACCTAATTCATAGCACGTACGAGGTTCACAGTCCTCCCCTATGCTACAAAATCAGCACGTATAAGGTTCACGGTCCTTTCCTATGCTGAAATACATCCACAACACGTACAAGGTTCGCAGTCCTTTCCTATGTTGCAACCTAATTCATAGCACGTACGAGGTTCGCAGTCCTCCCCTATGCTACAAATACAGCACGTATAAGGTTCACAGTCCTTTCCTATGCTGACGCCTATCTACATTACGTATAAGGTTCGCAGTCCTTATCTACGTTTACATATATCATCTACTTCACGTATAAGGCTCGCAGTCCTTAACTACGCCATCACCAGCCGATTCTATGCCCGACAGAAGCTAGAGGGATTTGCCATCCTAACTTACTATGTCGAACGTAGAACTCACATGCCATTCGTGTACCTATATACACATACTTACATTATAACATAAGAACACTCTAGGCATTCTTTACCTCATTCATTTAACAACCATACCCCTTGTCGTTACGTGCAATATCCGAAGATTGTTCACGCCCCGACAAGTATTCATTTGAAATATTCATACATCTTCGATATATAATATTCGTACCTTTATTTTTAAGCTGACAGTACGCGCAATATCCGAAGATCGTTCGCGTACCGACAAACAATCATTCATATCTATCACATATATCACATATGACATACACTTATCACTTAGGATAAATGTATTAACAACACATCGAGTATGCACACAGCCCCGAAAACATAACAAGGAATGGGGCTAGAAACTCATCTGAACACGGTTACGTTCACCGTTAATCGTAATCCCTTTCTTCAGCTGTGCACGGCTGACTGTATAACAAGTACACGTATCAAACAACTATCACTACTCATATCATCTTTCCAGTCTTAACTACTACCCACAACGAACGGGGGGTCCGAGGGCAGCGCCCCTGGCAGCGGGGTCTAGGGGTGGCAGCCCCTAGCAGGGTCCAAGGGGCAGAGCCCCTGGCTGGGGTCGAGCTGCCAGGTCAGCTTGGAAAAATTTTATTTCCATTAACTGTCTTAACACATTTTTCATTAGATTTTTAGTTTACTTCCTAATCGAACTTGGCTTTAGGCGAAGTTAAACCTTAGGCGAACTTAGCTTTAGGCGAAGTTAAACCTTAGGCGAACTTAGCTTTAGGCGAAGTTAAACCTTAGGCGAACTTAGCTTTAGGCGAAGTTGTCATCAGGCGAACTTGGCTTTAGGCGAAGTTGTCATCAGGCGAACTTGGCCTCAGGCGAAGTTGTCATCAGGCGAACTTGGCCTCAGGCGAAGTTGTCATCAGGCGAACTTGGCTTTAGGCGAAGTTGTCATCAGGCGAACTTAGCTTGCAGGCGAAGTTCATCAGGCGAACTTAGCTTGCAGGCGAAGTTCATCACTTTGAAGGCGAAGTTGCCCAGATGAAGGCGAAGTTACCCAGACAGCCGCTGTTCGGTTTCTTTCCAGCATTTTGAGCGTTTTTAACACCCTTGCTATGGTTCAATATCACCCACTACGCTTCCCGACCATCTTCGGTCGCTTATACACTAAAAAGCTTGGATCTTTAAATCTTAAAGGTCAAGAATCATACCTTTTTGAGCTTGTTTGGATCTTGTTTACTTGCTTATCACCACTAATCGCTCTCTCTCTCACTCGGGTCTGCCGGATCTGCCCAGATCTTCCTTCGGTCCGGCGGCGGTATGTGTGTGTGGTGTGTGTGTGTTAGGGAGTTTGGTGAAAATGAAGATATTTTGGGATTTTGGGGGTATTTATATCCCTGAAATCCCATTCTCATTTAACCCATCTCAATTAATCCAAATCCATAACCAACGTCCATTACCCGACACTAGACCGACCCATACCAACTCCTATTCTTTTATTTATTTCCTGATAACCCGAGTAAACTTTCCCTCTATTATTAAGTAATATAATTAATATTATCTTGAAATTTCGGGATGTTACATACATTCATTGTGTTAGTTTCGGTTTAAGTTTGAAATTTAAATTTGAATATTAAAATTGTCGGTTTTAGCTAAAAGTTAGTTTATAGATAATTTAAATATCTTAGTATGTGAATTAATTGTGTGTTATTGATTAATTTAATTAGTTTTTGAATTATTTAATTGTTAAGAAAGTCATAGAAGTGATTGTTATATATGGAAACAATAGAGTTTATTCAATAAAACTCAATTGTTTTAATATATATATATATATATATATATATATTAGATATTGTTAAAATGTAGTTGACCATAATATTTATAATACAAATAACTTGGCTGTTTAATTTAAATTAACCTAATTCTAATTGCGGTATGAATTTTTTTGTAATCCTTGTTATTATTTCGCATCCTAGGTCTTTCATTAATGTTTACCATTTATGTGGTTAAAATTATCATTCTTTATTTATGATCATCTCAACTATCATATTATGTTGGTGTTTAGTTAAAATTGATGGTACAGTTAAATTAATAATCATTTTAAACTAAATTTATTATTAAAGTTTAAACTGTGAAACCAAACTGGAACCAGACTGTTGGTAACGACTCGGTTTCAACTTTCGATGGTTCGGTTTGGTTTTGGACGACACAAAATCGGTACTAACGGTGGGGCTCACAAGTTTAACTTAAAAACCGACAATGAAAGCCCCTACGTAACATACTAATTTATTTAAATTGAAAAAAATTATAACAATATCATATTCAATTTAAAGAGAATAAAATGTTCGTTTTTATGGTGTAACTTTTTTATAAAAATATTAACGTATGAAAATGTTATAGTCGTTAAAACATCATGGGTGGGAAGTTAGTTTAAAACTTAAATTAAAAACATAATATGGTTAAAGATGAGGGGCTAAACTTGTAAGTTGAATGGATTGTGTTTAAAAGATAAATTTACCCCTACTAGCACATGTACTTTATGCATTATCATTTGTAAAACTCTTAAAATCATGTGTCTTAATTTACCCTTTTCTCATGTATCATATATAGTATAGATTAATAACCATTTTAAACTAAATTTATTATTAAAGTTTAAACTGTGAAACCAAACTGGAACCAGACTGTTGGTAACGACTCGGTTTCAACTTTCGATGGTTCGGTTTGGTTTTGGACAACACAAAATCGGTACTAACGGTGGGGCTCACAAGTTTAACTTAAAAACTGACACTGAAAGCCCCTACGTAACATACTAATTTATTTAAATTGAAAAAAATTATAACAATATCATATTCAATTTAAAGAGAATAAAATGTTCGTTTTTATGGTGTAACTTTTTTATAAAAATATTAACGTATGAAAATGTTATAGTCGTTAAAAAATCATGGGTGGGAAGTTAGTTTAAAACTTAAATTAAAAACATAATATGGTTAAAGATGAGGGGCCAAACTTGTAAGTTGAATGGATTGTGTTTAAAAGATAAGTTTACCCCTACTAGCACATGTACTTTATGCATTATCATTTGTAAAACTCTTAAAATCATGTGTCTTAATTTACCCTTTTCTCATGTATCATATATAGTATCGATTATATATATATATATATATATATAGAGCGGTTACTGTACAATAATACCTTATCGTACAAACCGTATGCGACTAATCCAAGCGTCCGATCAACAATTTAAAAAACGCGCCTCTATTCTTCAAAAAGGGTAAGATCGTCAATTAGTCTCCATTAATCTCCCTAAAATCAATCCCAAAATCCCGGTGACGAAAGCGTACAAGCAATAATTAACCTCTAAATCAAACTGATACAGGCGATGAAAACTTATTCGCAATAATCAACCTATAATCAACTGAACTATAATACATTCAAGCGTGCCGAAGATGGATAAACAGAAGAACCCTAACTCATCTGCTTTGATGAAGAAACTAAGAACAAAGCACAAACATGTAACATCCCGTTTTTCGAGTTTCGGTTAATAAATGAAATGTGAGTTATTATGAGTCGGGCTAGTGTTGGGTAAATGGGTATGGGTTATGGACTTGGGTTATGAAAGAAAGAAGGAAGGACCATGGGCTTAAGCCCATGATCCCTATATTTATAAACCATAATCACCCATTTAATTCCTCATTTACACAAATCCCTTACACCACCAAAAACACACACTTAAGGTTTCTCTCTAGTCCTCTCCTTACCTAAGCCGAAACCAAGAAGGAAACCGAGCACCGACCCGAGGTAATGATAGTATGATATTGTATAAACCCAAACCCGTTAGATATGGTCACGAAACGACGAGCCAACACCGTTAAACCGTTTAAGTCACGAGATCCTGATGGAATCGGGTATAAACCGAACCTAAGATGAGCTTAGGGATCACCCTAGCTCAGATATGGATAGAACGGGGCGAAAAACGGTGGAAAAACGAGTCAAAACCCGTTTTTCCGGCGAAACCACGTTTTTCCGGCGACGACGCCGGAAAGGATACGAGGTTAAGGGAATGTCAGAGAATGTTCTGACATTCTCTGACCTAACCCTAGTTCGTTAACAGAGGATTAATGAACTAGAGGCAATTCGTCATCTGATTCGCTAAGGAAAGATTAACGAACTAGCTTTATGTAAGGCCCCGTTACCGGTAGCCCTACTTTCGTGTTGGATTTACTCATAAACGCAGTTCTAAATATCAGAGTTAATTAAAACATTCGCGGAATATAAAAGCTTTCATAAAACATTTCATAATAAAACACGTCTTGTCTTAAAACATCATTTTGTCTTTCAAAATAAACGAAACATTAAACTTAAACGTCTTGAGTCATTCGATGCCAGCCTCTTATTCAGTGCCACGTGTCTCCTCAAGCGAGCTGCCTCATCCTACTCACCTGCGTGCATACTAAAAGTCAGCTACGCTGAGTGAGTTCTAGTTAATCATACACTATACAATACACATAAACTTATATTCTTTCATTCATACTTTCATACTTTCATACTTTCTTTTGTATTAACTTACTTTCATATCTTACGTTATAAAGAGCATTACGCCCTACATTCCTCGAGTATTATCAGGGCTCGGTACCCTCCTTCCTCGAGTATTATTAGGGCTCGGTACCCTCCTTCCTCGAGTATTATTAGGGCTCGGTACCCTCCTTCCTCGAGTATTATTAGGGCTCGGTACCCTCCTTCCTCGAGTATTATTAGGGCTCGGTACCCTCTTTCCTCGAATATTAGTAGGGTTCGGTTCCCTAGTTCTCGAATATTAGTAGGGTTCGGTTCCCTAGTTCTCGAATATTAGTAGGGTTCGATTCCCTCTTCGTTACCATACAACCATACATCATACCTCGAGTATTATTAGGGCTCGGTACCCTCTTTCCTAGAATATTAGTAGGGTTCGGTTCCCTAGTTCTCGAATACTAGTAGGGTTCGATTCCCTCTTCGTTACCATACAACCATACATCATACCTCGAGTATTATTAGGGCCCGGTACCCTCTTCATAACCATACAACCATCCTTTCCTTATTTTATTAACTTTATCACATTCATACACATAAGCATACATATCATACTTACCTTATACTTAGCGTTACAACCTGACAGTACGTGCAATATCCGAAGATCGTTCACGTACCGTCAAGCCATCATTCATACATATCACATTATTCACATAAGGCATACACTTATCTCTTATGATAAGCGTATTAACAAACATATCGAGTATGCACACAGCCCCGAAAACATAACACATAAATGGGGCTAGAAACTCACCAGAATCCTGTTACGCTCTCCGTTAATAGTTTTTCCCTTCTTGAGCTGTACACGGCTAACTGTATAATATTTACACGTATCAATTAACTACTACTACTCATGTTGTATTTCTATCTTTATATGACCCACAACGAACGGGGGTCCGGGGGCAGCGCCCTTGGCAGCGGGGTCTAGGGGCGGCAGCCCCTAGCAGGGTCCAAGGGGCAGAGCCCCTGGCTGGGGTCGAGCTTAACTTTAGGCGAAGTTAAACCTTAAGCGAACTTAGTGTTAGGCGAAGTTATCAATTAGGGGAACTTGGCCTTAGGCGAAGTTATCAATTAGGCGAACTTGGCCTTAGGCGAAGTTACCAGTTAGGCGAACTTGGCCGTAGGCGAAGTTATCAATTAGGCGAACTTGGCCTTAGGCGAAGTTACCAGTTAGGCGAACTTGGCCGTAGGCGAAGTTACCAGTTAGGCGAACTTGGCCGTAGGCGAAGTTATCAATTAGGCGAACTTGGCCTTAGGCGAAGTTACTAGTTAGGCGAACTTGGCCGTAGGCAAAGTTTAGCTTTGAAGGCGAAGTTAATCCCCTTCCAAGGCGAGACCTTGAGCATCACATTGTCGCCAACGTTAAACTCAATTGGTCGTCGCCGCTTATCTGCATAAAACTTTTGTCTGTCTTGAGCGGCTTTCATTCTTGCTTTGATCTGATCGAACTTTGAAGACGTTTCTTGAACCACTTCTAGGCTTCCCATTTCTTTCTGACCAATCTCACCCCAACACACCGGGGTTCTACATCGTCTACCGTAAAGCATCTCGAACGGTGGCATACCAATACTTGAATGGTAACTGTTGTTATAGGAGAACTCTGCCAGGTGCAGATGATCATCCCAACTCCCACCAAAATCTAAAACACAAGCACGCAGCATATCCTCAAGGGTTTGGATCGTCCTTTCAGACTGTCCATCGGTTTGAGGATGATACGCCGTACTGATGTTCAACCTCGTCCCCATAGCTTCATGGAATTTCCTTCAGAACCTCGAAGTAAACCGTGTATCTCTATCAGACACGATCGATAACGGTACTCCATGCTTAGCCACAACCTCTTTAATGAACAAGTTTGCTAATGTTTCTGACGTTATAGCCTCTCGTATAGGCAGAAAGTGAGCACTCTTGGTCAAACGGTCCACTATCACCCAGATGGTATCATGTTGCTTAGCTGTACGAGGTAGCTTAGTTATGAAATCCATAGTGATGTGTTCCCATTTCCACTCAGGTATCTCTAGCGGTTGCATCTTCCCATAAGGATTCTGATGTTCGGCTTTGACTTGTAAGCAAGTTAAGCACTTACTGACATAATCTACTACATCATTCTTCATTCCTGGCCACCAGTAATCTCTTTTCAAGTCTTGGTACATCTTTGTAGCTCCAGGATGGATTGAGTACCTTGACTTATGAGCTTCATCTAAGATTCGACTTCTAAGATCACCATGGCGTGGGATCCACATACGGTCGAACCTAGTCTTAACTCCATGAGTGTTTTCCATCAACTCATCTTGCTGGCCATAAATCCTTTCTTTCTTTACTAACCCTTCATCTACTAACACCTCTGACTGCACCTTGATGATTTCTTCAAAAAGACTTGAGTTCATAATCAGCTGGTATGACTTCACTGTTGCAAGGACTTCCTCATTCTTACGACTTAGCGCATCAGCGACCACGTTAGCTTTACCGGGATAGTACTTAATGTCGCAGTCATAATCCTTAACACATTTTTCATTAACTGTCTTAACACATTTTTCATTAGGTTTTTAATTTATTTTCTAATCGAACTTAACGTTAGGCGAAGTTAAACCTTAAGCGAACTTAGCTTTAGGCGAAGTTATCAGTTAGGCGAACTTGGCCTTAGGCGAAGTTATCAATTAGGCGAACTTGGCCTTAGGCGAAGTTACCAGTTAGGCGAACTTGGCCGTATGCGAAGTTATCAATTAGGCGAACTTGGCCTTAGGCGAAGTTACCAGTTAGGCGAACTTGGCCGTAGGCGAAGTTATCAATTAGGCGAACTTGGCCTTAGGCGAAGTTACCAGTTAGGCGAACTTGGCCGTAGGCGAAGTTAAGCTTTGAAGGCGAAGTTAAGCTTTGAAGGCGAAGTTAAGCTTTTGCAGGCGAAGTTATCAGTTTGCAGGTGAAGTTGCCCAGTTCGTAGGCGAAGTTGCCCAGTTCAGCAACGGGTTTGGTTTTTATCAAGCATTTTGGCGATTTTAATACCCTTGTTATGGTTCGACATCACCCACTAACGTTCCCTAACCATTTTCGGTCGTATATATATCCCGTATATACTATAAAGCTTGGATCTTTAAGCTTAAGGACATTCAAAAGGCTAAACGTTCAATAAAACGTAAACTTTAAAGGTCAAGAACATTCCTTTTGCGCTCGTTCGATCTTGGTTAGCTTGTTTATGCACTCTATATCTCGTGTAATAAGATCTAATACCAACTAACGTTTACTCTCTCTCTCGGGTCTTGCTCGTTTATGGTGTGTGTGTGTGTTTGGAGTGTGTAGAGATTATGATGGAAATGAAATGAGGGTTTAGGGTTTTAGCTTGGTTTAGGGGATATATATATCCCTTAAAGCCCATGGACCTAAGGCCCATTCTCATTTAACCCATCTCAATTAATCTAAGTCCATGATCCGTTCTTTACTCGATATTAATTAATTAATAACGCGAAATCACTAAACGTAACTTTCTTTATTCAACATTATAATGTTTAGGATGTTACACTTTAGTTCGTATCCAAGTCATTAAGGGAAAAAGATAACGAATTACCCTTGATTCGTTATAGTCATTCGTTAACTGAGATAACGAATTAGAAGGTCCAATTCGTTACATGGACTGATTCGTTGTATGGACTGGTTCATTATATGGACTGATTCGTCAAAGGACCAGTTCGTTAGAGGGTTCAATTCGTTACAGGGACCAATTCGTTATAACGAACCAATTCGTTAAAGAACCAAGTAACGAACTAGAAGTTTTATGAAATGACAAGAACAGTCCCTGGGCTTATAAAAGAATGGTTTAATTACAAAGAAGCCCTTGGACTTTTTAAGTTAGCAAATTTAATGATGATTCAAAGTTCTAATGGAAAATGTGATAAGACAGTTAATGGAAATAAATTTTTTCCAAGCTGACCTGGCAGCTCGACCCCAGCCAGGGGCTCTGCCCCTTGGACCCTGCTAGGGGCTGCCGGCCTTAGAACCCCGCTGCAAGGGGCGCTGCCCCCGGACCCCCGTTCGTTGAGGGTAATAATTAAACTAGAAAGACGATATGTGCAGTGATAGTTTATTAATACATATAATTATTATACAATTAGTCGTGCACAACTCAAGAAGGGAATAACGATTAATGGTGAACGTAACCGAGTTCAGGTGAGTTTCTAGCCCCACTTCCTTGTTATGTTTTCGGGGCTGTGTGTATATTCGATGAGATAGTTAATACACTTACCTTAAGTGGTAAGTGTATGCCTTGTATGATTGAAGTATGATGATTGTTTGATGGTGCGTGAACGATCTTCGGATATTGCATGTACCGTCAGGTGGTAGTTAAAGATATGATTGATATGTATGATGTAAGATATGATGTATGTATGAATATATATGATGTATGTATGATATGTTGATGATACATTAACGCTCTTCGGAGATTGCACGTATTGTCAAGGAAAGTATGTAAGAACAAGTATGGTACAGTTGCATGAAACGGATGGATAGTTGTATATGAAGAGTAAGTATGATTAACGTACACCCCTTCGGGCATGTGTGCAAGTATGAGAACAGATTGTATGTTGTATGATTAACTAGACTTCACTCAGCGTAGCTGATTTTTAGTATGTACGCAGGTGAGTAGATTGAGGCAGCTTGCATAAGAGGAAGCACATGGCATGAACTTGGAGAAGCTGGCATCTCAAGAAATGTTATGTTATTTTAAAGACAATGTTTTATGTTTAAATAATTTGAACGCCTGTTAAGACAAGAAAGGATGGTTATGTAACATAATGGTTTGAATGTTTTAATATTCCGCGAATGATTTTATTAACTCAGATATTATGAACTATGTTTATGAGTATATCCAACGTTAAAGTGAGGCACCGGTAACGGGGCTTATAAAACAACATAAAGTTCATATTACTGAAAAAATCAGGTGTTTGTTTATCGTCAATTAGTTCTAGGGATATTTTAACCGTTGTTTTCGTGAGCGTTTGACAAAAATTTGTAACTGTAATAGTTTTAGGTTTTCTTGTGTGATTTATTTTTTATTATTGGTTATTACAATGTCAATTAATTTGTGACTGCAAGCGTTTGATAAGCGTTTGGGATACTAGCAACATACGCCTCTGTCTAATTAATGTGAATGTAACTATGAGCGTTTAGTAAGCGTGTATGTAGTGATTATACAACCGGATTTGTCTATCTAATATATAGTTTCCTCTTGGACATGTGTTAACTTCCTCGCAGAACGAACAAACTGCATATCAGAATCTGCTACCATTCTATGATTATGGCCTTCAACAAAATCATGTACTTAAAAAATTACACCATCAACAGATTTTAACTGAACATGTGCTCTATAACCACATCTAATTGTCGGCCTCTTCCTCCTTTTATAATATGGCTTGCTTGATTCATTACAATCGCCTGTTGAGTCACTAATTTTTGCTGGCTTGTGACCTTCTTTGCAACATGTAAAATACTTGGTTTTTGCTACACCATCATGCATGTACGATCCACCTTTGCGAACCCTAAATCCAGCTTTTTTAGCATATTCACTATAAAAATCAAATGCTTGATCAATTGACGAAAACATCATTCCTTTAATAGGTCTGTAAGAAGAAGCAACTTCAGGAATGATATCAACCCCTTGACCTTCAACCAAAACACTTGAATCATCTGCACAAACATAAAATCAAAACGTGTTAAACACCAAAAAAACATAATAAGATAATCCAAACACGCTCATATTATTGAATCAAACCATTTTAACAATCCTAAAAATTAACACGCTCATATTCTGTAACAATATAATCAGTCACTAGTAACACGCTCATATTATTGAATCAAACCATTTGAACAATCCTAAAAATTAACACGCTCATGACACGCTCATATTCTGTAATATTATAATCAGTCACTACTAACACGCTCATAACACACTCATATTCTATAATATTATAATCAGTCATACTAACACGCTCATGATACACTCATAGTATAAACACCAGAAAATCAAACCATGTTAAAAACACTACTACTATGATCAACACGCTCGTAACACGCTCACTAACTAAATTAATCAATTATCATGTGATTCTCATAGAAACTAACATACAGGTTACTGCCACGATTATAAACACAGGATACATCTACTGTTGATTAGTTAAAACAAAGCAAAAACTTACATTCACGATCGTCTTCCATTTCAAAATCCTAAATCACGAAAACGATTGAAAAACTGGTTCGTGTACTCAAGAGAGCTCAATTGATAGTTTTCGGTACACAAATTGTTTCGTAAATAAGAAATTGATTTCGATTAAGCTAAAAATATGGATCGTAACCGTTTATATGTAAAATTCTTAATTTAGATTACGAATCAAAAAGACAATCTTACCCTTCTCGCTTAAATTACACGAGATCTCCTCAACCGCTCTCAAGTGAATCGAATGTGTAAATCGACGCTCCCTGATGTCGCGTATGGTTTTGTATGATAAGGATTTGCGTATTCCATCTTTTCTATATATATATATATATTTAATTAATAATTCCTTTACTATTATAACTTTGAATTTCATTATCATGTCTTTTTAATAATCTAATGGTTCAACTATCTACTCTTTCATCCTCAAATTAAACTTCATTTAACACGTTTAAAATAATATATTTTATCAATAATAATGTTAGTGAGTGAGAATTCATAAATGTTTACATATGTGTATAGTATATGAAAAGTAGAAACTTCACAAGTCAAGATGTAACGTCTCAATCATAAGTAAAATAAAATAAATACATGATATTCCATTTCGCTTGACATAAGCCAAATCTATTAGGGAAACCCTGTTCGCCAACCTACTAGAAGTATTATATGAGAACCACCAAGCATTTATGAGTTGAAGAATTAGGCGGCATAGGCACGTCCCATTTGGACCCTCCCACTTTGAGTATGTGTATGCGTATGAGTCACTTACACCAACAAAAACACTAAACTAGCATGTAATCACATAATTTACAAGCATCTACCTAACAATTAAAATAATATAGTTTGTGTCCACATGCCCTCTTCCTATTGGTTTGTTGCTAATATTTCCATTTATATCAGCCGCTTCTCTATTTTCCTTGACAATAAAATAACTCTAAAAGAAAATAAAATATTATAAAACTTATTTGTATTAATTTCTATTATTTCTATTATTGGATTTTCCATAATTTACTTGTAATCTTAAAATTTCTTAATATTAAAATTTACCTATTCTAATAAAGTAAAATAATTTAATTGTAGACACGTGTCAGTTTGTGGTTAATTCTCACAATTTTTTTTCCCTCAAAAACTAATATATGGCATAGATAATAAATTATCCACTTTCCTTTTACATTCCATTTATATTATATTATTTACATGATTAAATTATTTACTTTTCTTTAAACTTTATTTATATTATATCTATACACTTTTATAAAAATAAATATTTACATATTATACTACTATACATTGTTGGAATATATTTCACAACATACTTGGTGAAATCCAAAAATTAAGAACGAAATGTGTATGTTAAATATTGAAAAAAAAATATAATTTTAAATGTTATCATTAACATATAATACGATGTATATTGTTGAAGATTGTAAATAAAAAAAAAACAAAAAAAACTCTACTGTGCTTTCAATTTACGGATAATTTTTTAATCATTAAATTATAAATATATGCATAAAGGTTGATCCAATTTTTTTTAAAAATAAATCCATTTATCTATTAGTTTGTTTGTACATTGTGATATAAATTTATAAATTATAAATATATGATTTAAATCTACTTATTTGTTTTTTCGATTAATTTAGAAAACTATACATATATGTGTTAAATTGTAAGGATAGTATATACCAATCACTTTCAAATAAATAAAGTTTATCATATTTAGTTTTTTGGGTTCTTTTTATCAAGGATTGTTTCAGGTTTTTTGTGGAAACTTAAATTTGTTTGTTACGGGTTAAAAGTTGGTAAATAGATCGTTTGGTACAAATTAACCACATTTGGCTCAAATTTGTTACGGGTACAAAAGGGTAATCTAAATATTTATAAATATTTGATAATGCAAATAAATTTGTCGTCAAACTTGTTACGGGTTCAAAGTTTTGACTTGAAAATGTAAAACAAATGAAAGTTAGAATTTTAAATGTGATTAGGTTTCGAATTTATTTTTAAGGACATTTTTGAAAATAGTTAAAAGATTCCGGATTTTGCACATTGAGTATCAAAATATTTTTCATGGTGTAGCTCAAAATTATTATTATATGAGAAGTATTCTCCAAAATTAGTTCATAACCAAATTTCTTTCAATTATACATATTTGATACTGAAAATAATTTTTCAATAGATGGAGTGTTCTTGGGTTGTTTTTGCACGTGCATTATTATTTTTTTATTAAGTTCATTTTTTTTGGAAAAAATCATTTTATGATATAAATAAAATCAATTTATGTATTACAAGCATAAGTGTAATACATTTTTCTATATACATTATGTATTGCTTTATTTGTAACTTAATTATTTAGATCATCCCGTGTGTTACGCGGGCTCTAAAGCTAGTAATTATATATTAAATTAAAAAAGACCTCATATTGAATGCACTCCTTTATTATATTTTATAATGCATGACTCATTTAATCCGAATATTTCATGACCTGTTTGTTAGTTATATGAGATAATTGATAAAATTGATAACTGATCATTGATAATTCATGTTCTTATTGTATGATTTTGTAAATGGTGACATTCGTAAATTTTTCAACTCGAAACCTTACCGGTTCCGATTTTTGGAAAACCCTAAAATTTTATGTTTTTGTACGAGTATTTAGATAGTAAAACGTTTTTTCAAATTTTGTAAACTTAATATACTTTTATTATGAGAGGCTATTTAAATTTTTGCTTATAACATACTAATAGCATGTTATTTGTTAATAACGGTTTAAATTATTATTCTTTCAATATCCTTATAAATGGTTAAATAAGCTAATAATTAGAAAATATGCTTTTCAAATTTAACAATTTAATTATGTTAAATTTAATAATTTTTATATTTTGAAAATTATTCGTAATATTGGAAGATTGTTATAGAGTAAATGATTCATATCAATAAATAAAAATTCAAGTAAAGTTAAAACATAAGTCGGTTACGATATATAGATAATTAAAGAAAGTTGAATTGTAGGAATAATTATATGTAAAAGCCTAGCTACCACCGCACCATAATATTGTCTGCCTTGGCTGGGACGTACCACCATCGTCTCACGGATTTGCTTTTGGTTGCCCAGATGGTCACCCATCATCATACTACTCCCACCTGAGCACGCTTAAGTGTGGAATATTCCTCTCATCCATTACCATTAAGCGCCTAAAACGCGTTATGATGGGGAAGGTATCCACCTCCTTATAAAGAAGGCTTAGTTCTCCTTCCCAACCGATGTGGGATGTCACAATCCACCCCCCTTAGGGGTCCAGCGTCCTCGAGGGACATGGTACCACCGGTCCGGCCCTGGCTCTAATACCATCTATAAAAGCCCAGCTACCACCGCACCATAATATTGTCCGCTTTGGCATGGACGTACCACCATCGCCTCACGAATTTGCTTTTGGTTGCCCAGGTGGTCACCCATCCTCAAACTACTCCCACCTGAGCACGCTTAACTGTAGAATTCTTCTCTCATCCACTACCATTAAGCGCCCAAAAAGTGTTATGATGCGGAAGGTATCCACCTCCTTATAAAGAAGGCTTAGTTCTCCTTCTCACCGATGTGGGATGTCACAATCACATCCTGCTTTTGAAAAGAATAAATAAAATAAATTTATTTTATTTAAAAATGTGTCGTTATTCAATTTAGTTGAATAAACTATTAGAGTGTGGGCTTGGACATTTAAAAGATGGAGTAAGGGATGGTGATGGGCCTTAGGTCCATGGGCTTAAAGGTATATAACCCTTTAAACCTCCTTAAACCCTAAAACCCTCATTCTTATCCTTAGCCTCCATTCACTCTCAAAAACACACACAAACACCCTCCATTATCTCGGACCAAGATCCGAAGGAAAAGACCCGAGCTTGTGGGTGTTAGAGCGTCGTGACGAGCTAGACACACATCAATATTAGATCGCGGTCGTGAAGCCGATTCGTTTAAGGTACGTTCTATAACGAAAAATTGTTCGACTCTTTTAGTATTACTAGCTCTATACATAAATGGTAAAAAAGTATCAAACGCAACGATTCTCTTTGAAATTCGTTAACGTTTAATGAGTTAATTAATCAAGTGTTTGGTCGTGTATATATATTGAACAAACGCACCATTTAAACACGATATTTAGATCTTTGGATGATTGTGGTTTGTTGGCGAGGTGATTATGAGCAGAACGATACCAAATTATTTCTTCGCGATTTGAAGGTTTATTGCAGATCTGGTATCTGTTGACTATTTGGTGTTCTTGACGATTTTGACTTTGACAATTGAGTCAATGAATGGATAATTAATGATGTTCATTCGTTAAGCGAATCCTTGATCATTCATTAAGAAGTCATAACGAATAAGTGGATCATTCGTTAAGCATTCATAGCGAATAAGATACATTCACGCGTCTGGTAGCGAATGAACCCCTCATTCGTCTTATAGAAGTCACGAATTGTATTAGCCATTCGTTATCCGTTCATTCGATATGAGGAGACAGCAGATCAAACCATTCGTTATAGATACATTCGTATGCTCTTGTAACGAATGAGCCCTCATTCGTCTTATAGAAATCACGAATGGCCTTAGTCATTCGTTATGAACTCATTCGTCTCAGATCAAGCCATTCGTTATAACGAATGGAACCATTCGTCATAACGCATGGGATAATGAATAAAATAATCATTTAAGAATTTTAATGAAAATTTTGTTAAGGACCTGTAAAACGAATAGATAGTTATGTATGTAATGTACATGCTAAAAGTATGAAAGTACGAAAGAAAGAGAGAAAGTATGTATGCATGTATTAAAGAAAGGTAGACATGTTAAGTATGTAATATGTATCCTCGGATACATATATATGTGAGTATATGAATGTATTGTATGCTACCTGCTTTAACTAGAACTCACTCAGCGTAGCTGACTTTTAGTACGAACGCAGGTGAATAGGCTAAGGCAGCTTGCTTGAATGAAGACACATTGCATTGGGCTGAAGATACTGGCATCTTGAGAAGAATGTTGTGATGTTTTAAAATGACTTTTAAATTATGTTTTAAGACAAAAGTTGTTTATTTTGGAAGGATTTGAATGATTATGTAATATATGTATGAAGTTTTATATTTCGCGAAAAGTTTTTAATGAACACTGATATTTAGAACTGTGTTTATGAGTAAATCTAACGCCAAAGTAGGACACCGAGACCGGGGCCTTACATTATAATAATTATTGCATTCATTTAAATTTAAACTGGAATGAACTAAATTGTCGGTTCACCATAAAAAGTTTTGACTATCTTATGAAACTGATTAATAATTGTCATTATTAGCCTTAAAAACATGTTTTCTTTAGACCCTTTTAAATACCGACTTATCCTCTTTATATGGAACATTGAACCCGTGAATAACTATTAAAGCAAACCTTAATTTCCACATGGCATCATTCTAGGGTGTCCACATAAATGTCACCTCATTGCCAAGTCACCTATTTCCTTCATATTATTGTCAAATCATCACATACACCTTATTTAAACCTTAATATTTTACAACCTTAATCATTTTAATTTCTCTCTCTCTTTCGGCTTATTCCTCCATCGTCTCCTATATTCCGGTAATGGCTGATTTTGTTATATGTTTTCCCGGTAAGGTTATATTGTTTTCCGGTAATGTTTTATATTTATTTTAATTGTTATATGCTTTTTATATAATCTCTTTAGGTTGTAAATCAAAATCCATGATTGAATTGATATGTTTAAGTTATTACGGTTTTTCGGTAATATTTTATCTTTATTTAGTTTTTATATTATTTTGTTATACTATCTTTAGTTTCTATATCAAAATACAAGATTGAGTTGATATGGTGAAGTTATTACGGTTTTCCGGCAGAGATTTACATTTATTTTAATTGTTACATGATTTTGTTATAATCTCTTTAGGTTGTATATCAAAATCCAAGATTAAATTAATATGTCGAAGTTAATACGGTTTTCCTATAAGGTTTTATTTGATACTCTATCATATTATTCCTAATGTTATTCCGTTAATTACATTTCATACTCTATTTGATAGTCTTATCATATTATTCTAGTAAGGTTTTATATCAATTACAATTATTTTTGTTTTCTGTTTTTGTTTATGTTATTAATTATTATATGATTTTTTCTTATAATCTGTTGAGTCAAGAGTTTGACCCACATAAGGAGATTTGACATAAACGAAGAATATGGAAGATTGGAATCTTCTCAACCTCCTCAGAAACTGCTAAGTATTGAATCCGAGCACACCTTGGGTTACGAGCAAGCTTTTACTTAGCCGAGTATGAGATTTTGCCTCCCGGACAAGGTTTACTTCTAATTGTCTTTTTAAGTGGATATCCGAGCAAGGTATGCTAATCAATGCACTCTCGAGTAAGGATCACTGATTTGGTATATCCGAGCAAGGTTTACTTTGTCAAGCAGGTTTGTTCTTAAAGAGCAAGTATTTTACTCATCCGAGTAAGGTTTGGTCAACCAAGTTCAAGAAACCAAGAAATTGAAAGATCGGGCAAGGTATTCTTTAATAATTATGGTCCGAGTATGCTTGATAATTTAATGAAATATATCTAAGTAATATCGGGCAAGGTTCAGCTCGAGCAAGGAACTGTACTCCCGAGTACACTTTGCTAATAAGCTATTTTATAGCAAAGAGCCGAACAGGATCATAGAAGAACAAGGTTGCTCGTAAGGAGTTGTCGGGCAAAGTCTGATAAATTCAAGAAGATTGAAGTCTACCCGGTGAATATTTTACTTGGTAAAATATTCTTTAAGTTAAGTCTACCCGAAAACTGATCCCGAGTACACTTCTATGTTTACCAGGTCTGAAGGAAAGCCGAGTACACTGCGTACTCGGAGACTGAAGATTAATGAAAAGCCTACCAGGAAGACTTGTTTTACACTTAGTTTATTTTTGAAAATGTAATTTGAATATGTATTATCGGATAGGGTTTCTAGAAGGAATGACAGCTGTCCTAGGTTGGCAGGCCTATAAATAGAATATTTAGGGCACGCCGCCTAAGGGACACGAAAAAGAGAGAGAGAGAGAGCACAATACGGATAAGACCGACACATTAATTGAGAGAATATTGTGTGACGGATCTCTTAGGATTCCTAGAATACCCTAGATCGATTATCCGTTTGTATGATTTTAATATGATATAAATGGAAATCTTTTGAGTGAATCCTGAGTGTGCCTTCTATCTTTGATTATTCATTGCAACCGTATGTTTGTTATTGATTCCGCCTTTAACAAACGGATATCTTTCTAAATATAGTAACCCATCATTAACTTTCTTGTCAACACGATTAATCTGTGTGAGTTATGACATGATTTGAGTAAGATCCAGCTGAAATCCAAGGGGACCGACAAGTGGTATCAGAGCTTGATTACTGCTATTTTTAGAAAGATTGTTGCTGATTAAGATTTGAAGGAGAATGACGTAAGCAGACTACTGTTCGATTGATTTGTGACATCAGCAGCTCTGTTTTTCATTTTTCTTCCAGATCTACAATCTACCAGTGTTTTCTCTTCCTTATTTCATTTAAAGTTCAAATCTTTATATCTAAATCTTGTTCTAATCACATCAGACACATCAGATCTGAGCATTCTGTTTTCAGATCTGATTATTTTGAAACTCTTTTTAAAGAAACTGATTTTTTTTTCTCAAAATGTCTGGATATGAGGAACAAGATGTGTCTACTAACAAGATACCTAGGTTGTATGGACAGGAAAACTTTATCAAATGGAAGGTACTCTTTTAAGCAACCGTATGCTACAATGATATTGACATGTGGAACTCCATCAAGAATGGACCACAAACTGCTGTTGAAGAAGGTGCAAATGCTACTACAACTGCTGCTGTAAGAGAAAAAATGAGAAAGGTGGATGACAGAGCCTTGGCTATGATTAAGCTAGGTTTGTCTTGGGAGATTCTGACCAAGGTGGCTCATCACACAACTGCAAAACAAATGTATGATGCCATCCTTGAAATGTATGAAGGAAATACTGAACTGAAGAACATAAAGAAGCAAAGATTGAAGCAACAGTTGGAAAGGTTCAAGTATAGGGATGGAGAAAGGTTGAAATCAATACTAGAACGTTTTCTGAGTATTGTGAATGAGTTGAGAACAACTGATTATGTAATGACTGACTTTGATTTGAATACAAAGTTACTCAACTCTATGCCAAAAGAATGGTATACTGCTTGCAAATTCATCCTTCAGAAGCAAAATTTCAATGCATTGAAATTGGATGATGTAGTATGCTTTCTTCAAGCTGCTGAACTTGAAATGATTGAGAATGAGATGATTAAGGAAGATAGACCAAGCTTCAATCTTTCAAATGCATTGATTGCACCCATGGGAAATCTGTCCACCAAGAACCAACAGCAAATTCCTATCATAGAAGAACCAGCTGAACAAAATGTTGTCACTCCAAAATCTTTCATTGGGGGTAGCACAAGCATTCAAGGAAATCAACAGAGGTTCAATGTGCAACTGATTGATGATTCTGACTCTGCCTCTATGTCTAGTGGAAATGTTCCTAATACTGGAACAGGACATAGTCAAAGCAATGAAACACAAGCCTTGTTTTCTATGTTTACTGAGTCATATAATGCATTTGTTGCAAAGAACATGATTCACACAAGTGTGGTACAAGATGATTTAGAACAAATTGATGCAGATGAATTGGAAGACATGGATTTGAAGTGGCAAGCTGCCATGTTGGGTTTGAGAAGTAGAAGGCTGTATAACAGAACTGGTAGATCTCTGATTTCTGGTCCTAATGATAGGATTGGGTTTGACAAGTCAAAAGCAATATGCTACAATTGTCAGCAACCTGGTCATTTTGCAAGAGAATGCAATCAACCAAGAAACTTTCAAATGAATCAATTCCAGAACCAACAACCTGGAAGTCAGCATCAATACCAGCAAAATCAACCAAGAGGTCAGCAACATTACCAACAAAATCAGCCAAGATTCAACCACAACAGCAATCAAATGAACAACTTCAACAACAACAACTATAACCCAAATTTCAACAAATTTCAGCCTCAAATGAATAATCAACAACAAAGTATGCAACAGAATCAAGGTTTTCAAATGAATAACCATCAAAACCTTCAAGCAGCTCAAAATGTTCAAAACAACACTGTTCCAGCAAATCAAAATCAGATCAGAAATCAAGGAAATGTGGCAGTGACTACACAACATGAAGGAAGTTTTGATTGGAGCAATCATGAAGAGGACATTGCAGATGATATCAGGAAAGCAAATGTGGCATTCATGGCCATAATTGAGAAAGAAAAGGAATCATCTTCTCAGGTACACTCTGCTCCTACAGTTGATTTAAATGAACTTGTCAGTGAATTGAAAACAAAAGTAGGCAAGCTGGAAAGTGAGTGCCTTAGAAAACAAAGTATCATCAACGAGTATGAGGCAAGTGAAATGATCAGTGATGAAAAGATTAATAGCCTTGAAGATGATTGCATGATCATTTACAGAACTCAAACCAGATATATCACTGAGATTGATGGATTAAAGAAGATGTTGGTTGAAGAAAAGGTGCAAAACACAAGACTAAAGGTTGAAACTGAATTTCTGAAAAATTTAGTCTCAACTGGAAACATATGTGGAATACTGAATCAAGTGAAAGAACAAGACAAATACAAAACTGTTCCACCTCCATTCAACAACAACTTTATGTCAAAATTGACAAAGAGAAAAGAGATGCATACTTACAACAATTCAAAGATGTCTTTCAAGACAGGGAAGAATTTGTTGATTTGTACAAAAAGGTAGAAGTGAATGAAGATGGAGAGTTTGTGATTAAGAAAGAAGTGAAAGAGGAAAAGTCAATTGGAGTTCAAGTCTCTGAGGATGACTTTGATTCAGATGAGTTGGATCAAGATGATTTGAGTGATCAAATTACTGAAAAGGAAATCAAAGCTGCTGAAAGAGGAAGAAAATACAAGAAACCTGAATCTGTTGATAAACTTCCAAAGTATCCACCAGTCCCACCAAGATTGAAGAAGCAAAATGATAAAATGAAAAGAGAACATGTTTCTTTTGACATCTGTGAAAGGAAGAAGTTAAACTACAATGCAGTCAGACCACCAAGCAAGACTGTATTGAATAGGATAAAGCAGAACAACAAGAAGAAGATGGTGACTGAAAAGACTGATCCAGAAAATTTTATCCCAGTTTATCCAATCTTTTCTAGTCATGAAGTGTTGGATGTTGGGGAAGTGGAAAAAATGGAAGAACATGAGAAAAGACAGTCAAGGGTTAGAGAAAGCAGTGATGAGGAACCTATGATTATGAAGAAAATGGTCTTTGTCAAAAGCAAAGTTGAAAGACAAGACATCAAGATTGAGGAATTTTTTCCTTTTTCAATTGATTTTGAGGGTTTAAAGAATTAGAAGACTCTAGGAGTCAATACACCTAAGCCAAGTGAAAGATTCAAGAAACCAAAAGAACATGAAGCCTTCAAGGGCAAGGTTTGGTGCAAAAGGTGTGATGAATATGGCCATCACACAAATTCATGCCATGAAAGATTCAAACTCAAACCATTTCAAAGTATGGTCAAGACTTTGTTTTGTACAAACTGAAGTATGATATGTATTTGAGAAAAGGAAATGTGTGTGGAAAGGAGACAAGTAACAAAGAGAATGCAGAAATCAAAGGAAAGAAACAAATGACTGAGTCTGTAAAAAGAAGTAAGTCATCACAGA
Organism: Bidens hawaiensis; assembly: GCF_021521415.1. Taxonomy (NCBI): domain Eukaryota; kingdom Viridiplantae; phylum Streptophyta; class Magnoliopsida; order Asterales; family Asteraceae; genus Bidens; species Bidens hawaiensis. Next base: position 196,837 of record NW_027496170.1, read on the forward strand.
AGCACAAGAAGGTGACAAAGAAGAAAAGTCAGTCATTGAAGATTAATCAAGACATTCAATCAGTTAAGTCTGATGAGTCTCAAGAATCATCAAACAGTGAGAAGACAAGAAGGAAAGAAATTTATCAGAGAATAAAACCAAATGAACTGACTGGTGATGAGAAGTTCTTGATGAAACATGGATATGAACCACAAGGTTTCACTTGGAAACCTAAAGCAGAAAATAAACTTGAAGTTGTGACTGATGTAAGAGACTACTCACAAACAAAGGACTGTGTCTTAAAAGAGAATGTCACTGACTTAGTTGAGCCTCAAAGTTCAGTTTCACCTGTTAAAACAGCAAGAGAATGTGGATATGAAACTGACATTTCTGATAATCTGGAGATCACTCATGCAGATCCTGAACCTACAACACTCACTTCCCAAGCTACCACTGAAAATGACACTGATGAGTTGCAAGTTGATGAAGCTTGCACTTCATCACTTAACTAATCAAATTTCTCTTTGTGCATGAACAGGCCACTCCTTTGAATGATATATGGTATATGGATAGTGGTTGTTTTAGGCACATGACTTGTGACAAGAGGTCACTTGTGAATTATGAAGAGAAATATGAAGGTCCTGTTGCCTTTGGAAGTGATGAAAATGGTGGAAAGATTATGGGAAAAGGAATCTTGACAAATGGAAAGGTATCATTTGATAATGTGTTTCATGTTGAGGGACTTCAATACAATCTGCTGAGCATATCACAGATGTGTGATAAGGGTTACAAAGTTAGTTTTGATGATTCTCATTGTTTCATCTTAAAACCTGAGTTTGTAATTTCACCTGAGATGATTATGATGATGGCACCAAGAAATGGCAACTTGTATGAGTTGAATATGAAAGAAGATATTTTAAGAGGTGGTGCATGTTTTGTTTCCAAAGCCACTGAAAATGAGTCAAAATTGTGGCATAGGAAACTGTGTCATGTAAACTTAAAGAACATGAATAGACTGGTCAAGAGTGAACATGTGATTGGTTTACCTACTAGAGAATTTAAGTTAGATGATCATTGTGACTCATGTCAAAAGGGAAAACAACACAAGTCTACTCATAAGACAAAGCTCATCAATTCAATTGATCAACCACTTGAGTTACTTCACATGGATCTTTTTGGTCCTGTGAGTGTGCCAAGTATTGGAAAGAAGAGATACTGTCTGGTGATCATTGATGACTATTCAAGATATACTTGGGTTTATTTCCCAAGTACCAAGGATGAGTCTGTAGAGTATACTCCGATGAGGAAGCCAACTACGACGACGACGCTCAATCAAACGACACTGAAGGCTACTCCAGCGAGGAAGCCAACGACGACGGCGGTCAAGCAGACGAGGTTATAGGGACGATGGTTATCGAACCCCTCAACAGTTTGGAGGCTATCGAACCCCTCAACAGTTTTGCTACTAAGAAAAAACCTACAAGGGGGTTGACGAGGTTACCTAAGCTGCGTACCCAATATGCAAACTCTAGTGGTGTCAAACTGGCAGTGTAGTATGATAATCTGGGTAGGTTCACTAGCCAAAACAGATCAAAGTTTGCAAGTTTTTTAGGGGATGTTGTAAGGGAAATAGTTGGCTTGAGACATTTAAGTTGGAGGGAGGTCACAAAGGAGCTTAGAGATAAACAGTGGGAACAAATAACGGTTATTCTTTATTTCTATTTGTGCATTTTATATTTTGAGATGTAATTACCATTACTGTATTATATTATGCAGAAATATTTTGAGATTGAAGCTTGTCGCAGGCCTTCTGTGATGAATCGGCTCGGACACCTTCTTCGGGATTTCAGAAGAAAAATGTATGCCAAATACATTATGCCGAACATCGGTAAACCTCTGAAGCTGAAGGCGATACCCAAGGGACACAGAACGATGATCAGGCAAGAAGACTGGGATCGCTTCGTTGAGTACATACAATCAGAGCAGTTTCAGGTATAAATCCTCTACTCTGCAAACGTAGATTGATCGACTATATATGGTTTATGTTTTTTGTTTAAATATAATTAAATGATTATAATGTGTGGTTGAAGAAAAAATCGGCTTCATCAAAGGGAGCTCGAGCAAAGAATGTTTTTGATCATCACATGGGACGAGGGGGTTATACCTACCTTCGAGAAAAACTGGTAATCACCGTTAGCTGCTTTCTCTCTAGTTCAATGATTTGTTGGTTATGTGTCTAACTCATGACCGTCAGCTGCTTTCTCTTGAATATTTTACAAGGTCAAAAAGAAAGAAATTGGACCAGATGAGATCCCCGGCCGTGCATTAATGTGGATGAAAGGAAGGGAGGACAAAGATGGTGTATACAAGAATGCTGTTGTCGAAGGCGTGGCAATCAAATTAGTATGTTTTAGTATTAAACTTTTTAAATCATTTTAAAGTCAATTCACTGCCTTATATTAGTGTCAAAAAAACTTGAGTCTGTATAACTTGTCTCAACACTCTATGTGGATACATAAGCGTGTTACAAGTATATTATAATATTTGTTTTCTTGCAGGCTCAGCATGAGAGCAGATCGCCTCCGGAGCCCTGGCACTTGAACCGTGCACAGATGCCGTCACCTTAGTGCTTGGCAAAGAGAAAGGTGGGTTTTTAAAAGGGATTGGGTACGGATTGACAATAGGTAAATATTGGGGTGTGATTCGGGTAAAAGGCTCGTTTAAGCAACGGATTGCCCAACTTGAGTATGAGGCGGTGCAGAGAGATGAAGTGGTGAACAGGTTGACGACTCTACTTGAATCCACGAGTGCTATGCTAGAAAGCCATGAGAAGGAACAATTAGATTTGAGGCCAGGTTCAGACATCTCGAAGGATTGTTGCCGCAAATGTCAGCAAGTCAAGTAAGTGACGTATGCTACATATTATTAATGCGTTCAACATACATAATTGGCATTGTTTTTTGTCACAATTCGTAGGTAAATCCTGTTCCCAACCAGGTTGGTTCTAACCAAAGTACTAGTGCTGTGGCGCAAAATAAAATGCCAGGACCAGTAAGTATCTTACAGTTTCTTTGTTTTTTACAACTTTCCATGTGATTTTTAATTTTCCATAACCTAATAGATTGATTTGTAGGCCAGTTCTGTGGGTAACATCTTAACCTCAGGTGAGGCTGTGCAACAAGAATCCGCTTCTCAGGTAACCATTTGACAGTTTAATTGATTTGTTTTAATAATTAACTTTCCATGTGAGTGTGTTGATTTTGCATAAGATAATTGTAGCCCAAGTCTGCGGATAAAATAGTTGTCGAGACGGTACCCGCTCCCCATATCGCGACATCAGTACTTATTTGACAATTTTAGTTTTTATATTTTATAACCTAATAAGTCCTAACAATTCCAATTTCTGTTATATTACCAATGAAGCCTATAGAGAACAATGTTGACCAAGCATCAACACAACTACACCACACTCCGGATAGTAACGGCTCGAAAAAACCATCAGTAAGTATTTGGCAATTTCAGTTTTTCTTTTAATTGTTGATTGATTCATTGAATGGTTTTTAGGTAAAACGGAGAAGCCGTAAAAGAGAAGTTGATGTATCTACGGATGAAGCTTCCCCACCTGCTGAAATAAAGGTACGTACTGCGCGAAACATTGTTAATTTCCCACCAACATGGGTATGTACTTATATATTGACTTCAACTAAGCCATCTTAATTTCACATGCTGGTTTATAGGTGTATGAGTGTCGTTTGTGTGTGCATGACAAGCGTAACAAGGTGGCAAATGGTAAAGTTTATTGGTCACCGGTTCCACAACAGTTGCATGGAAAAGCAATCCCGGAGGGTTGCTATAAAGTTAGTATTGATGAAGTCATAAAGGAACAAGCAATTATTCCTTGTGAGGCAGGTGAAATTGTGACTGTTGGCAACGCACGTGGTTCTTTTGTTTCTTGGCCAGAACACCTAATCTTATGTGACCAGGAGGTTTATTCCCTTTTAACTTAACCGAACAAATATCTATGTTCAATTTCATTTAGTTTAAAAAATGAACACTTGTGTTCGTTTATGTTTGTTTATTTATAATCTAAACTAACGTAATTGAACAAAGATAAACGAACATAAACGAACTTCCCGGTGAAAGGTTCACGAACAGTTAAATGAACGTTCGGTATGTATGTATGCATACTATTTTGATCTATTCAATTACAAAATACGACATTAATTATACATATTTGTTTTTTATATTCTGTTGTTCCAGCTACCACCACTTCCATCCTCAAAAGAACCAGATAGAGCTGGCAAGAAGGCAAAGGCAAAGTACACAACGATAGACCGGGTGACCAAACAGAAGACAAGGAGCAGTGCCAAGAAATCCGACGCCTTAGCTAGTATATAAGTAGTCGTTATTTTTGTATTTTGTAAGATATTTTGCATATACATTTGCTTAAGTGAATATTATTGTTAATATAATTTGTTTCTAATTTTGTTTTATCATGCTTGCTTATAGCTGTTTTATATTACTGCATAAAAAATAAAAATAATTATATATTGTCTAATTACACACAATTTGGCCACTTAGAACACATTAAACAGGTGTGGCCAAAAGTACCTGAAATTACAAAAATTAGAGTCTATAAATGACCATTAGCCACAACATAAACACTTTTGTGTGACAAAAAGTATGATAATAGCCACACTTTATATTACAAAAGCATTATGTGTGATAAACGGTAAAGACAATGGCCATACCACAAACAATAAAAGAGTGTTTGAATGGCAACTTCACATTTTTAGCCACATTGACAACAACCTCCAGTGTCTATATGATATTATTAGTCACACAGTACCTCACTATGTGTGACCAAAAGTTTGACAATAGCCATACTTTAAATTAGGAAAAGCATTATGTGTGATAAACGGTAAAGACAATGGCCACACCACAAAAGAGTGTTTGAGTGGCAACTTCACATTTTTAGCCATATTGACAAAAACCTCCAGTGTCTATATGATATTATTAGCCACACGGTACCTCACTATGTGTGACAAAAAGTTTGATAATAGCCATACTTTAAATTAAGAAAAGCATTATGTGTGACAAACGGTAAGACAATGGCCACACCACAAAAGAGTGTTTGAGTGGCAACTTCACATTTTTAGCCACATTGACAACAACCTTTAGTGTCTATATGATATTATTAGCCACACAGTACCTCACTATGTGTGACGAAAAGTTTGACGATAGCCACACTTTAAATTAGGAAAAGCATTATGTATGACAAACGGTAAGACAATGGCCACACCACAAACTACAAAAGAGTTTTTGACTTGCAAGTTCACATTTTTAGCCACATTTACAATAATCTCCAGTGTCTATAAGTTATGATTAGCCACACAGTACTTCACTATGTGTGACGAAAAGTTTTACAATAGCCACACTTTATATTAGGAAAAACATTTTGTGTGACAAACGGTAAGACAATGGCCACACTATAATCTACAAAGGAGTTTTTGAGTGGCAAGTAAATATATTTAGCCACTTTTAATGTAATATCCAGTGTCTATATAATATAATTAGCCACGCTATTATTAAATTTAAGTGGCCATTGCTTTGCTATATCCACACGGTATAGGTCACAATGCACGCTTAACACAACCCTATTGGCCACATTATTATAAAATTCATGTGGCTGAAACATTAATTCATGTGGCTATATACGTGCAATGGTCACTCATAGTAAATACTCATGTGGCCATTTTCTAGCGTTTAGCCACACTTATTGGAGAGGCTTCTTGATGGCCAGCAACTAATGCCTGTACCCTTTAGCCACACTTATTACCACATAAGGCCACCAAAAACTGTGTGTGGCCATATCATACCCACGGTGTCGCGGTCTTTGGCCACATATGACCTGAACCAAATGTGTGTGGCTAAAGGCCTACGGCCACACTTTTTTCGTGTGGCTGAAGGTCAATATTCACGTAGTGTAATTATCTCATTCTTCTCTAAGTCCAGGGACCATTCTGTAATTCTTTCAAAGTCTACTTCGTTATTCTGTTCTTTAACTAATTGGCCTATCATAACGAACTGGTTCTTGTAACGAATTGAACCCTCTAACGAATCAGTCCATATAACGAATTGGGCCTTCTAATTCGTTATTTCTTTTTAACGAATGATGATAACGAATCAAGGGTAATTCGTTATCTTTCCCCCCTTAACGAACTGAAGCTAGTTCGTTATGCTTCCTTTAACGAATTACTTGGCGAATCACCCCTAGTTCGTTGACTTCTTGTTAACGAATTAGGGTTAGGTCAGAGAATGTCAGAACATTCTCTGACATCCCTTTAACCTCGTACCACTTTCCGGCGCCTACTTTGCCGGAAAACCGGGATTTCACCGGAAAAGCGAGAACCTGCTTATTTCTCCACCGTTTTCTCCGTTTTTCATCCCGTTCGATCCAGATATGAGCTAGGGTGACCCCTAAGCTCATCTTAGGTTCGGTTTATACCCGATTCCACCCGGATCTCGTGACTCTAATGGTTTAACGGTGTCGGCTCATCGTTTCGTGACTAAATCTAACGGGTTTGAGTTCATACAACATCACACTATCATTACCTTGAATCGGGATTGGTTTTCTCTCTTGGATCGGCTAGAGAAAGGAGAGAAATTAGAGAGAGAGCTTAAGTGTGTGTTTTGGTGGTGTATGGAATATGTGTAAAATGAATTAAATGGGTAGATTAATGGTTTATATAGTTATGGGTCATGGGCTTAAGCCCATGGTCTTTCCCTCTTTCCTCCATAACCCAAGTCCATAACCCATATCCATTTAACCCAACACTAGCCCGACTCATAATAACTCATATTCTCATTTTATTAACCGAAACTAGAAAACGAGATGTTACAAGTTTTCCCTCCTTAAAGAGGTTTCGTCCACGAAACCTAACTATTACTAAAACAACTCTGGATAAAACTTGCGCATCTCTTCTTCAACTTCCCATGTAGCATTCGATCCTTTGCGATGTTTCCATATCACTTTCACTAATGGGATAACCTTATGACGAAGCTGCTTTTCCTTGCTGTCAACTATTTCGATTGGTTGCTCAATGTAGTTTAACTGTTCATCAACCTCAATGTCCATTAATGGCACATGAGACATGTCATCGACTAGACATTTTCTCATATGAGAGACAAGAAATGTAGAGTGAATTTTTTCCAACTCTTCTGGTAAGTCTAACTTGTAAGCCACTTCACCTACTCGATCTAAAATCTTGAACGGTCCAATGTATCTCGGACTCAACTTTCCCCTCTTCCTAAAATGAATAATTCCTTTCCAAGGCGAGACCTTGAGCATCACATTGTCACCAATGTTAAACTCAATCGGTCGTCGCCGCTTATCAGCATACGACTTCTGACGATCTTGAGTAGCTTTCAATCTTTCCTTAATCTAATAAAACTTTGAAGAAGTTTCTTGCACAACTTCTAAACTTTCCATCTCTTTCTGACCAATCTCTCCCCAACATACCGGGATTTTACATCGTCTACCGTAAAGCATCTCAAACAGTGGCATACCAATACTTGAATGGTAGCTGTTGTTATAAGAGAACTCTGCTAGATGCAAATGGTCATCCCAACTTCCTCCAAAGTCTAAAACACAAGCACGTAGCATATCCTCAAGGTTTTGGATCGTCCTTTCAGACTGTCCATCTGTTTGAGGATGATATGCCATAATGATGTTCAGTCTTGTTCCCAAAGCTTCATGGAACTTCTTCCAGAATCTCGAAGTAAACCGAGTATCCCTATCAGACGCGATCGACAGTGGCCCTTCATGCTTAGTCACAACCTCCTTAATGAACAAACTTGCCAACGTCAGACGAGATGGCCTCTCGTATATGTAGAAAGTGAGCACTTTTGGTCAAATGGTTTACTATCACCCAAATGGTATCACGATGCTCAGCTGTAAGAGGTAGCTTAGTTATGAAATCCATGGTAATGTGTTCCCATTTCCATTCAGGTATCTCTAGTGGTTGCATCTTTCCATAAGGCTTCTGATGTTCGGCTTTGACTTGTAAACAAGTTAAGCACTTATTGACATAATCTACCACATCATTCTTCATTCCTGACCACTAGTAATCTCTTTTCAAATCCTGGTACATCTTCGTGGATCCTGGATGAATTGTATACCTTGACTCATGAGCTTCATCTAAGATTTGACCTCTAAGATCTCCATGGCGTGGAATCCATATACGGTCAAACCTAGTCTTAACACCATGCGTGTTTTCCATCAACTCGGTCTGCTGACTGAAGATCCTTTCTTTATTCACTAGCCCTTCATCTACCAGCACCTCTGCTTGCACTTTGACGACTTCTTCAAAAAGACTTGAATTCATAATCGACTGGTATGACTTTACTGTTGCAATGACTTCCTCATTCTTACGGCTTAGCGCATCGGAGACCACATTAACTTTACCAGGATAGTACTTAATGTCTCAGTCGTAATCCTTTATCAATTCTAGCCACCTTCTCTGCCTCACGTTCAACTCTTTCTGCTCAAAGAAGTACTTTAAACTCTTATGATATGTGTAAATGGTACACTTAGTACCATGCAGATAATGTCTCCATATCTTAAGAGCATGCATAACTGCTGCTATTTCTAAATCATGCGTCGGATAAGTACTCTCATGGACTTTCAACTGTCTAGACGCGTATGCAATAACTTTCCCTCGTTGCATTAGCACGCAACTTAACACACGATACGAAGCATCAGTACAAACAACCAAATCCTCGTCACCATCGGGTAAGGCAAGGATTGGAGCTTGTGTGAGTCTTCTCTTTAGTTCCTCAAAAGCTTCTTCTTGAAACTTACCCCAACTGAATACTATCGACTTTCGGGTCATACTGTTCAACGGTGCAGCTATCTTGGAGAAATCTTCGATGAATCTCCTATAGTAGCCAGCTAACCCTGAGAAGCTTCGTATATCAGTCGTATTCTGCGGAGTCTTCCAATTTGTTATCGCTTCAATCTTAGCTGGGTCCACTGTAATCCCTTCAGGATTGATCACGTGACCTAGAAATTGCACTTCTTGTAACCAGAACGCGCATTTCGAAAACTTAGCGTACAAATTTTCTTTCTTCAGAGTCTCCAATACTTCTCTCAGATGCTCAGCATGATCAGACTCGCTTTTTAAATAAATCAATATATCATCGTTGAAGACGATAACTGACTTGTCCAACATCGGCCGACACACCTTATTCATCATATCCATAAATGCTGCAGGAACATTTGTTAGACCGAATGACATCACGAGGAACTCATAGTGTCCATACCGCGTCCGAAACGCTCTCTTAGGAATGACTGCCTCTTTCACCTTTAGCTGATGATAACCTGATCTGAGATCTATTCGTGAGAACCAACTTGAACCTTGCAGTTGGTCAAATAAATCATCAATCCTTGGCAAAGGGTATCTATTCTTTACCGTAAGCTTATTCAATCACGATAGTCTATGCACATTCTCATAATTCCATCCTTCTTCTTCACGAACAACACCGGCGCGCCCCACAGGGAAACACTTGGTCTAATGAAATCCTTGTTGAGGAGTTCTTGCAGTTGGGACATCAATTCTTTCATCTCAGACGGTGCTAGATGGTAAGGTGCTTTCGCGACGGGCTGGGCTCCTGGTATTAAATCTATCTGTAATTCTATCTCTCGCTCCGGTGGCAACCCCGGAAGATCCTCAGGAAATACTTCTGGGTAGTCGCGCATGATAGGAACGTCTTTCATTTCTTTCGTCTCAGCCGTAGCGTTGACAACATACGCCAGGTAGGCACCACACCCTTGTCTTAATAACCCTTCGGCTTTTATCATCGAAATGACGTTAAGCCCTGAACTTTCCTTATCACCATAAACCGTCTCCGCACTGCCATCCAAAGACTTTAGCTTTATTATCCTACTCTTACACACTATCTGAGCTTCGTAATCAGACAACCAATCCATTCGCAAAACTACATCGAACCCTCATAAGGTCATAACATACAAGGTAACAGGGAACTCATGTCCCACTAATTCTTTCTTACAATTCTTAACCATTTTCATTATTTTCACCAAGGTGTCGCTAGCAGTTTCTACTATGAAGGTTTCAGGCACTCGGCCACATTTCATTTTAGTTAGTTTACTAAATGTTGTAGCTACAAAACTTCTATTCGCACACGAATCAAATAATACAGAAGCAGAAATACCGTTTACTAAAAACATACTAGTCACAACATCAGGAATCTGTCTGGCTTGTTCCTGGGTCAGCTTGTAGGCTCTAGTCATTGGCCTTGCTTGCTCAGCATCTTTCTTCCCACTCCCTCCAGCCTCACCCTCGGTGCATTCTCTTTCCATATGGCCTGCCTTGCTACATTTGTAACATGCTGGCTTCGCACTGCACTCATTGGCATAATGCCCTATCTTCCCACACTTGTAACACGCATTAGGCCCCATCCTGCATTCCCCACCATGAGCCTTTCCACCTTTGTTACAAACATCAGAACTCCTACTCCACTTGCACTCACCACCATGCATCTTTCCGCAGGTCTTACACGACCTCTTCTCCCAAACTCTCGCCTGCTTATTCTTGGGGTTCCACAACTGAGTACCAGGTGGTTTAGCAGGAGCGACCCACTTCTTATCCTTCTTCTCTTCCACTACCACCTCATTTTCCAGCCCTACAGCAGAATCAAAAGTACCTGGTCTACCAGCCTTTACCAAGACGCGAACATTCTGCGGCAATCCCCTAAGGTAACACATGATCCGCTTGGCCTCAGTGTTCACCAAGTCTGACACCAAACTTGAAATATGGCTGAATTCAGTGGTGTATTCGCGGTGTGTCATCTTACCCGCCTTCAGACTCAGGAATTTCATTTCAACCCTTTCAACTTCCGCGTCCGCACAAATCCTCTTCATCACTAACTCCTTCAGATCATCCCACCTCATAGCTTTGATCTCTTACCGGGTAATACTCGGTTCGACAGACTCCCACCAATACATGGCTTCATCACCAAAAGATTGGGTAGCATAACCCACAGCTTGATCAGGGCGGCATTCGCTAATTCGGATGACCTTGTCCGTCGTGGTTATCCATTGGAGAGTAGCGATTGCGTCTCCCAAGCCAGTTAGCTTCGGTGGATCACAGCCTTTGAATGACTTGTAGTTGCATCCACCTCGGCCCCTTTTCCTATCATCAGCCTTCACTGATTTAACCACGCTTGATTCTTTCCTCTCCCTTTCATCATCCTTCTTACCACCTCCTTCCGCCCTTTCAGCGGTTCTTTCACGGCCTCCAGCAGACCCTTCAGGATTCATGTTCTTCATAGCAGCTGCTACCGCTTGAGCAATGGCAGCTTGAACAGCGGGATCCAGTTGGACCCCTTCGTTGTTACTCGGATTTCGACCAGCTGCACTTCCTTCGCATTCATTGTTAGTGGCTGACTCTACTGACGGTTCTCGGACAACGCGTGGCCTACCACAACGTCCCGCATGTCCTCCCCTTCCAGTAGCTTTCTTAGCTCCAGCCATACATATTCTATAAGGAAACACAAACGTCATCACTTAAGGAACCATTTAGTACAAGGATAGTAAGACTAACAGGTAATAACAGTGGCCAGTTTTGATTAGCTGATCACGTTACTCTCTGTGTCCTATACACTTCCCCTTGTAAGTCCACTTGTGCTAGTTCTACTTCTAATAGTTAGACAATCAAACAGTTCACATCATCATATACTCCTATCCCTAGCAATTAAGCTAGCATTCATACATTACTCTACTTTACATGTGAAATTAATCACATACTTTACCTTCACTTAGCTTGCTTGAGTGACACATGGCATTCTCGTACTGGCCTCTTCTTTCTTTTCTTACTCTAATCCCATTCTCTGTTCGAGTCTAAGCATGGAGGATGCTTAAATCTCTCAAACTTTGCTCTGATACCAACTTGTAAGGCCCCGTTACCGGTGCCCTACATCGTACGTTGGATTTACTCATAAACACAGTTTTAAATATCAGAGTTAATTAAAACTTTACGCGGAATATAAAACTTTCAACCAATATATTACATAACCATAATCCTTTAAACATAAAACATTGTCTTTTAAATAACATAACATTTCATTGAGATGCTAGTGTCTTCAACTCCATGCCATGTGCTTCCCCTCAAGCGAGCTGCCTCATTCTACTCACCTGCATGCATACTAAAAGTCTGCTATGCTGAGTGAGTTCTAGTTAATCATACAACATGCCATCACTTTACATACTTGCACACACGCCCGAAGGGGTGTACATTATTCATACTCTACTTTACATACATAACTATACATACTACATAAAGAGCCTTCCGCCCTATAACCTCACAGATATTATAAGGGTCTGGTCCCAACATCACAGATATTATTAGGGTCTGGTCCCTACCCTCACAGATATTATCAGGGTCTGGTCCCTATCCTCACAGATATTATTAGAGTCTGGTCCCTATCCTCACATATATTATTAGGGTCTGGTCCCTATCCTCACAGATATTATTAGGGTCTGGTCCCTTTGTTTCGTGCAACTGTACCTTACATGTCATTACATACTTTTCCTGACAACACATGCAATATCCGAAGATCGTTGTACCATCAGCATATCATACATACATCATCCATACATCATATCTATTTCATACATACATCATTCCTACATCATACATATCAATCATATCTCTAACTACCACCTGGCGGTACCTGCAATATCCGAAGATTGTTCACGCACCGTCAAGCAACCATCATACATAAATCTTACAAGGCATACACTTACCAATTAAGGTAAGTGTATTAACTATAACATCGAGTATGCACACAGCCCCGAAAACATAACAAGGAAGTGGGGCTAGAAACTCACCTGAACGTGATTACGTTCACCATTTATAGTTAATCCTTTCTTGAGCTGAGCACGACTAACTGTATAATCATACATATATTAAATACGGTTCTAGCTCTTCTTATCATCTACTTAATTAATCTCACGTATCTAAGTCAGTTTTACTTCATTAGATTATTACCGACTAGTTATTCGTTAGTCGTTAACCTTTAAGGTATCTTTCATCAATTATCAAAGTCCAAGGACTATTATGTAATTATCTCATTCTTCTCTAAGTCCAGGGACCATTCTGTAATTCTTTCAAAGTCTACTTCGTTATTATGTTCTTTAACGAGTTGGCCTATCATAACGAACTGGTTCTTGTAACGAATTGAACCCTCTAACGAATCAGTCCATATAACGAATTGGGCCTTCTAATTCGTTATTTCTTTTTAACGAATGACGATAACGAATCAAGGGTAATTCGTTATATTTCCCCCCTTAACGAACTGAAGCTAGTTCGTTATGCTTCCTTTAACGAATTACTTGGCGAATCACCCCTAGTTCATTGACTTCCCGATAACGAATTAGGGTTAAGTCAGAGAATGTCAGAACATTCTCTGACATCCCTTTAACCTCGTACCACTTTCCGGCGCCTACTTTGCCGGAAAACCGGGATTTCGCTGGAAAAGCGAGATCCTGCTTATTTCTCCACCGTTTTCTCCGTTTTTCGTCCCGTTCGATCCAGATATGAGCTAGGGTGACCCCTAAGCTCATCTTAGGTTCGGTTTATACCCGATTCCACCCGGATCTCGTGACTCTAACGGTTTAACGGTGTCGGCTCGTCGTTTCGTCAGTAAACAAATGCTATCAAATAAAGTTATTCCAGATTTAGTTTTCCCTAAAACTAATCTAATATATAGAAAATAACCAAAATAACCCTTAAGATGCGTGCATGCCTTCTAAATTCTAACTATAAGGTTAAATGGAATTATTGAATACGTTATAATATACAGTTTCGTGACCCATAAAATTAAGGGTTGAAACATGAAAATAAGTACAATTTTCCAATACATTATATACCAAAAATTTCAATAGTACAAGTTGATGCCTTAAGAATCAACTATAACACTCAAAAGTACCAAAGGAAAATGAGTGTGTTGATCAGCGACATATGTACAAGAAAAGAAATGTATGGTGCTAAAAAGTAAGATGTTATTCAACTCACTTCCATTAAATAAAACCTAAAAGAGGATAATACTAAAGTTCATGGACAAAATACAAATATTACTTTCAGCTTTAAGTTCTCTAAGGAAAAGTCTCACTGCAAATATATGTCATTAGATTATGCATAAGCAACAAGACTATTCACAATTCAAAAGAACAAATGGCTAAACTGATAGTTGTATATTAATGATATTTAAGTCTGCTAATCCTAATATTCCCATTAACACATGATTGGTTGAGTCTAGTTCTATATGTTTACCCAAAAATCAACAAATAACTAACATGAGGGTTAGTGACAAATTTGAATGTTAAGGTTATTAGAACCATGATAAACTGTCTTCAAATTACGCTTTATGATACCTTAAATATATTGGAGATTAATCATAATTTAGTATCAATACTTAAGCTACATTAAGACAGTTATAAAGTTTGCATAGCCAACATAAAGTCATTATTACCTTAAACTCTCATATGATTTGTTATCAATATTTGGATTAAAACAATTATAAAACACAACTAGATGATACTATATACTTTCACAACTTTATTATCATAAAAATTTAACAAAAGACAAATGAGACATATAAAATTCATCCATTAAAACCAAATTTTATGAGAAATCATAACATGGTTAATGAGGGTGATTTTTCATATAATCTCATTCTTAATGATTTTAAATCATGTGTTAGATGCCCTAAACATTGTTTGGCTTAAGAAATAAGTATAGGTCCACCAGAAGTTATATTTCACTTATATTAGTAGAACTTATTCAAACGGAATATTCAGACATAATTATTTTATCATTTAAAAGGCTATTTTCTTGTATCTAATCTGTCTTCTATCATTCATGGTCTTAAAGAGATCATTCATATATACTTAATATGATTTCTTCTAAATATGTCCCTAAGTTTCTTATGACACATAAAGGAAATCAAATTAAGTCTAACGTATGTATGAAAAATTCCCACATCACGTACATCATTGAAACTTCTCATGTAGTTTTCCTAGAGATATCGAATATTAGTGGGAGCCTTAAGTGTCTCAATCATAACTTACAAGATTTGCAAGAGGTGGGGGAGTGAAAACTTGATATTATCTTAATTACACCTCTTGTACAAGACACTGCTCCATCACAACACTATTCCATCAAAACTTATCTCTGTAGAATTTACTACTACTCTTACAAAAGTTTTGGTGTTTCTTAAATGTGGGCATACTCCGATTTGTTACTGAAATAATCCTCACAAGAGAAACTACGACGACTTGCATCATTAACTCGTTTTTCTATTAAAATCTATTGGTCTTTAAATATTGTCCCTAAGCATGCAAATTTTCCTAAAGGCTTCTAAGGTCAGTGGGAGCAGTAAAAGTCCTTATAATGACTTGTAAGAAGTACAAGAGGTGGAGGGAAGAGAGTCATTAAATTTTACTCTATATTTAAACTCCAATTGCACCTCTTGTACACCATACTGCACCAACTCTTACATACTTAGAAACCTAAAAAAATGATAGCAACCTAACCAAGAGCTAATCCATAAAACTGAGACTTTTAAAATTACCCAATAATCAACTCAGGAGGCCATCTAGGTTTTAAAACCTACTAACACTAATGATTATGTAACCTCCCTAACTAAAGTTGAAATGAATGTTTGAATGTTTAATGATCATACCCCTTATAATTAAACCATTAGCATCAATCATAATTGACTCCATAAGTCAGGCTAACGTTTTGAGATTTGGTTGAATCACCTAAGAGTGTTCATAACTAAACTAAATCCCAATACAAAACGTTAAGACAATAAGAAGCACAATTGATCGTTAAAGATTATATTCAAGGATAAACCAATTATAAAAGAATCTTCTTACCTATATTACAAAAGATTTCTTTAAGGATCAATATTGTTCTAGTGGCTTATAATAGTTAAAGAGCTACATTAGATGAACATTAAAAAAATTTTTCCTAACAATCGGCTTACATATTTATATGTTCATAAAACAACCTAAAAGTTATAAACTGAATGTCAAAGAATATTTAGTCTATAAGTCAATAAAATCCATATAAATAGGTTAATGCAGACATCAAATATGATGAAATCTTTGTACAATTATTTTCATCAAAAACAAGTGGATTAATATACCTACCTCAAGATTAGTGGGAGCAACTAAAAACAAACTTGTCCTTATATAGATGACATTATTCTGACAAGTATATGTTACATGAGTCAAAGCATTTTTCACACGTACTTTGATATTATAGATCTCAAAGATATTCTTTACACATGTAACAAACAGTATTGCTCTACTTTAGAGGATAATAGGATCACATAGATTATTTCCTTATGCTTCATCAAGTAGAAGCCTTTACCTACCTCAAGATGAGTGGGAGCAACTAAAAACAAACATGTCCTTATATAGATGACATTCTTCTGACAAGTATATGTTACATGAGTCAAAGCATTTTTCACACATACTTTGATGTTATAGATCTCAGAGATATTCCTTACACATGTAACAAACAGTATTGCTCTACTTTTGAGGATAATAGGATCAAATAGATTATTTCCTTATGCTTCATCAAGTAGAATCCTTATATAAGTTTAAGTCTATACTCGTTAAGATATTACTCAAATTGCAACACACTAGATATGTCTAGATTAACTTGAAACATTTAAAGAGTATTAAAATATCTTTAAGAGAAACGAAATACTATAATTTAGAAGAAGAAGTGAGAATTCAAACCGGTTGATTACTCTAAAACTTTTTTTATATTCAAATATAACATAATGTAATTTTCGGGATACATTCTTATGTCGGGCAGATAAATCTATCTCAGGGAGGAGTCATAATGAACTAATAACAACAATCTAAATTTTAATGGCATAATATGTTGGTTAAATCACAAAGCAATTGTCAATAAATTTTGTTGAAAATTTTTCATTGGACTCACAAGTTATTAACTCCATATAAATTACATATTGAAGACTTATTGTGATAAAGTTAGCTACCCTATTTTCTCAAAATGTAACAATTCGAGAGATGTTGCATTAAATTTCGATTTGAAATACAATAATCGTTTATGAACGAATTGAGGAAACTACATTTTCATATCGAATACATTCATGATATGCTTGAGGATCCTATAACCAAAGGTCTGTCACCCATAAGTCTTATGAAAGCGCTTATAATAAAGACGGGATTATTAATGACCATGTAACTGTATATCGTTAAATGAATGACTAATTATTAACTTTCCTCATCAATTTTGATTTTGTATGTCTCTTAATATGTTCTGCATGCGTAATGACATATAGACAAATTAGTATACAAATCAAATATTTGAAGGGCTTACTTATAAAATTTTATCATAACGACTTAGGTTTTAAATAAGGACTGCAGTATGATTAATGAGGGTCTTGAGCTGATGTTCAATTCAACGACTGTATTTCTCTGCTCTAGTTTAAGTTTAAAGCTAAAATGAGTGTTAAAATCTGCAGACTAATCTAATGCTCATAATAAATGATTACTCGGCCAAGTGAGAGAATGTAAGAATAAATATATGGATATATATATATTTATGTATGGCCTTCATGATCATTTATATTATAATAGATCAAAGTTGATTACTTATACTTTATTGTTATTAGCTAGGTAATTGTTGATAACCAAATTACCCTTTCTTGCTAATCAAGGGTTTTCCCTTGGGTGTATATAAATATATGGAGAGACTAATTAACATAATTGAACATAACCCTAAACCTCACCTAATATTTTCGTGACCCTCTCTCTCCATATATTATTCGGTTTCTCAAGAACCCTAACCCCCATCACTAATATACATCCTAAAGAGGAACTCGACCAAGCTGACTATCATGTCGTCTGGATCTTTCTCATCAACCGTGGCTTCTCTCTCTACTATGGCATGTATGTTTTAGTTGTAGGTTTATCATAATATTCATGTTTTCTATTACATACATGAAAAACTGATCAACAACACCGTTACATTTTAAAAACGTGCATAATTTACACCATAATTACAAAAAGGGGGAAATATGAATCACAAAATACCCGACAATTATATAATAAATCAAAATCAAATCCGAATTCCAAAAATCTCAAGCACAATACATAAATAAAGTTTTTCGTAGTTTTAGTGATTTTGCATCCATGAAAAACTTATATGTATCATATTGGTTGTGTGCCGTCTAAAGTGGAATCTGGAAGAAGGTAATGGTGCTGCGATCCGGAGTCTAAGTCGTCTGAATTATTTTTAGACGTATTTGGTTTGCTGTAAATTGAATAGAGTGCAAGTTGTGCAAACCCAAGGATAAATCCAGTCCCATTTGGTACCTAATAAAATTAAAAGAAGACAGTTAGTGTGATGTGACCGGGTTAATTATTTTTACAAAAGTTATTTGTAAATATATAACGGATTGTTATCTTTGTAAAATAGTTATATATATATATATATATGTGTGTGTGTGTGTGACATAATTGATAATTTGTAAGGTTTTGGTAACCTAGCTTGTTCTCTTTGTCAAGAGCTTTATAACGAGATTAAAATTATCTAAAATCGCTAAGATAACAATAGTCAAATCACTCTACACAATTTAGTATTCATTGATGGATTTCAACATACAAAAGCACAAAACCCCTATAACCCATTTTCACCTATAGTTCCGGTTGTTATACGTCAGGAACAGTTTTGTGAGAACAAAAATTGTTTAAAAGGAATCTTTAACGCATCCTCAACCTAAACCTACTATTGACATAATATATTTGATCCTTGGAGCTGGAGATATTTTTGAAAATACCGAGTACATATTTTTTTAATATTTCATATATATGATAAAATATTATGTAGAAGATATTATATCAAGTTGTTTCTAATAAATAAATGTGTATTTCTTTATTTAATTTATAAAAATAGAAAGACACAACTAATAATATTAATAATAAGTTTCAGAAATTGGAAAGCGACGTGGGATGCGCGTCGTGGATCACGTTATATGCACATGCTAGTCTCTTTTAATAATTTCATGGGTTATTAATATTTTAATTTTCCAGCACATTTTCAATAACTGTTGATCTTTATATCAATTATATATTAGTTCATATATTTATCAGCTAGGTTAGGTGATACGGTGTTTGAGAGCCGTGGCGACTCTCAAACACATAAATTGGGGCGTTAAAAAGACAGATTTTTATACACTTCTTAAAATATTAAATTGTACATAATATTATACACTTCTTAAAACACTACCTAGTACGTCAAGTGTAGTTTATTACCTAGTACGTCAAGTGTAGTTTATGAAATATAATATTACTAGCTTTTGAGCTCGTGTATTATACGGGATTTTTAAAATAATAAAAATAAAAAGATCCATTATCTAAAAGAAATAAACAGAATTATAGGTAAAAAGAAGATAAAATATATTTAGTATAAACAATAAGAAGTCTAAAATCTCAAATTTACAAATTTGATTTTTTTATATACAACATTTGCAAAAATTGTTTTGACCAATTACCCGTGGATAACTATGATAAATGAAATGAGAGATTAGAAAAATTATAATCCATTTCTCAAAATTGTTTTGTCCCATGACCCATGAATATGTACGATAAATAAGATGAGAAATAGAGAATTGAAAATGAAATTATAACTCATTTGCCAAAATTATTTTGGCCCTATGACCAATGGATAGTTAAAATGAATGAAATGATAAATTAGAGAATTAGAAAGGAAATTATAACACATCTGTCAATATGGTTTTGCTCCATAACGCATGGATAGGTAGGATGAATGAGAAGAGAAGTTATGCCTAGAATGAATGTGAGATTGCCACATCATCCTCACCATTTTTTTTTATTAGTATAGTTAGATATAATATTAAAAGGAATATATTCTAATAGAAAAATTCTCAAAAAGAACCATGAGGGGAGAGGAAAAAACTTTCCTTTAAATATTCAAGTTTTCTAAAATGTCTCAATTAACTTGGACTGGGGCGACACTTTGGTTTCTGTTCCGACGAGATTTCTAGCTCAATTAAAAGATGACATGTAGATAAAGACTGATACGAACGTCCATATTTTTTAAAATCTTGTGGTTTTCATCCAAATTATTTAATTACATCTTTTGCTAAAAAAACAGTCTCCCCAGATAGTTTTTTTATGCTTTCTACCTGGTATGCACAAATTCTATTTTTTTTATTGAAAAAAGTGCATTTTAAATTGCATCTTTCAAAACGCATTTCAAATGAATCTGTTCCAAAGAAACCATATTTTCATCTTTTCTATCTGGTAAAAACAAATGTCATGTTATTATATGTTCTTATATTTTCATCTTCTCAAAATCCCTTCTCTCTCAATCCGATCCGTGTTTCTTAATAATACTTTGGCACTTTGATCTTCATCCACAATAATGAAGTTTAAGAGAGGAGATCGAGTGACGGTTGTTGATATGGGTCCTGAGTTCATTGAATTACAAAAATGACAATGGAAGAAGATGAAGTATTAAATTAGTTAAGGATAATCAAAATTATTTGTAATAACTAATAGTTAATTTAAGAAAGTGTGGCCCACCTGAAAACTAAT